>NW_024037073.1:22872250-23057146 GCF_015706575.1 Patiria miniata | reverse complement strand
TTTGGGGTAAATTTAACTTCATAGTTAATTTCGTAACCACTAAAAAGTGTGAAATTATGCTTAGTCCAATGGTATGGACTGCTGACTTGAAATCTGAAGGTTGTGGGTTCAATTCCAGGGTGGGAATTTTAGATTTTAAAATTTTATTACTTTTTGGGTAAATTTAAATCATTATAGTTAATATCGTAACCTTTAAAAATTGTGAAATTACACTTAGTCCAATGGTAAGGACTACTGACTCTAAATCTGAAGGTTGTGGGTTCAAATCCAGGGTGGAAATTTTAGATTTTAAATTGTATGTCTTTTAGGGTAAATTTAAATTTTATAGTTAATTTCATAACCACTAAAAAGTGTGAAATTATGCTTAGTCCAATGGTATGGACTGCTGACTCTAAATCTGAAGGTTGCGGGTTCAAATCCAGGTTGGAAATTTAAGATTTTAGATTTTATTTATTTTTGGGTAAATTGAAACTTTATAGTTAATTTTGTAACCACTAAAAAGTGTGAAATTATGCTTAGTCCAATGGTATGGACTGCTGACTCTAAATCTGAAGGTTGCGGGTTCAAATCCAGGTTGGAAATTTTAGATTTTAGATTTATTTTTTTTTGGGTAAATTGAAACTTCATAGTTAATTTCGTAACCTTTAAAAATTGTGAAATTACACTAAGTCCAATGGTATGGACTGCTGACTCTAAATCTGAAGGTTGTCGGTTCAATTCCAGGGTGGGAATTTTAGATTTTAAAATTCATTCCTTTTTGGGTAAATTAAATCATTATAGTTAATTTCGTAACCTTTAAAAATTGTGAAATTATGCTTTGTCCAATGGTATGGACTGCTGACTCTAAATCTGAAGGTTGCGGGTTCAAATCCAGGTTGGAAATTTTAGATTTTAGATTATTTATTTTTGGGTAAATTGAAACTTCATAGTTAATTTCGTAACATTTAAAAATCGTGAAATTACACTTAGTCCAATGGTATGGACTACTGACTCGAAATCTGAAGGTTGTGGGTTCAAATCCAGGGTGGAAATTTTAGATTTAAAATTTATTTCTTTTTGGGTCAATTTAAACTTGATAGTTAATTTTGTAACCACTCAAAAGTGTGAAATTATGCTTAGTCCAATGGTATGGACTGCTGAGTCTAAATCTGAAGGATGAGGGTACAAATCCAGGGTGGAAATTTTAGATTTTAAAATGTTATGTCTTTTTGGGTAAATTTAAATTTAATAGTTAATTTCGTACCCACAAAAAAGTGTGAAATTATGCTTAGTCAAATGGTATGGACTGCTGACTCTAAATCTGAAGGTTGCGGGTTCAAATCCAGGTTGGAAATTTTAGATTTTATTTATTTTGGGTAAATTGAAACTTCATAGTTAATTTCGTAACATTTAAAAATTGTGAAATTACACTTAGTCCAATGGTATGGACTACTGACTCGAAATCTGAAGGTTGTGGGTTCAATTCCAGGGTGGGAATTTTAGATTTTAAAATTTTATTACTTTTTGGGTAAATAAAAACATTATAGTTAATTTCGTAACCTTTAAAAATTGTGAAATTACACTTAGTCCAATGGTGTGGACTACTGACTCGAAATCTGAAGGTTGTGGGTTCAAATCCAGGGTGGAAATTTTAGATTTAAAATTTTATGTCTTTTTGGGTAAATTTAAATTTTATAGTTAATTTCGTAACGACAAAAAAGAGTGAAATTATGCTTAGTCCAATGGTATGGACTGCTGACTCTAAATCTGAAGGTTGCGGGTTCAAATTCAGGTTGGAAATTTTAGATTTTATTTATTTTTGGGTAAATTGAAACTTCATAGTTAATTTCGTAACATTTAAAAATTGTGAAATTACACTTAGTCCAATGGTATGGACTGCTGACTCAAAATCTGAAGGTTGTGGGTTCAATTCCAGGGAGGGAATTTTGATTTTAAAATTTTATTACTTTTTGGGGTAATTAACATTATAGTTAATTTCGTAACCTTAAAAATTGTGAAATTACACTTAGTCCAATGGTATGGACTACTGACTCTAAATCTGAAGGTTGTCGGTTCAAATCCAGGGTGGAAATTTTAGATTTTAAAATTTTATGTCTTTTTGGGTAAATTTAAATTTATAGTTAATTTCGTACCCACAAAAAAGTGTGAAATTATGCTTAGTCCAATGGTATGGACTGCTGACTCTAAATCTGAAGGTTGCGGGTTCAAATCCAGGTTGGAAATTTTATATTTTATTTATTTTTGGGTAAATTGAAACTTCATAGTTAATTTCGTAACATTTAAAAATTGTGAAATTACACTTAGTCCAATGGTATGGACTACTGACTCGAAATCTGAAGGTTGTGGGTTCAATTCCAGGGTGGGAATTTTACATTTTAAATTTTATTACTTTTTTGGGTAAAATAAAACATTATTGTTAATTTCGTAACCTTTAAAAATTGTGAAATTACACTTAGTCCAATGGTATGGACTACTGACTCGAAATCTGAAGGTTGTGGGTTCAATTCCAGAGTGGGAATTTTAGATTTTAAAATTTATTACTTTTTGGGGTAAATTAAAACATTATAGTTAATTTTGTAACCTTTAAAAAGTGTGAAATTAGGCTTAGACTAATGGTATGGACTACTGACTCGAAATCTGAAGGTTGCGGGTTCAATTCCAGGGGGGGAATTTTAGATTTTAAAATTTAGTTCTTTTTGGGTAAATTTAAACTTGATAGTTAATTTTGTAACCACTAAAAAGTGTGAAATTATGCTTAGTCCAATGGTACGGACGGCTGACTTGAAATCTGAAGGTTGTGGGTTCAAATCCAGGGGTGGAGTTTTGGTTTTTGAAATTTTATGTCTTTTGGGTAAATTTAACTTCATAGTTAATTTCGTAACCACTAAAAAGTGTGAAATTATGCTTAGTCCAATGGTATGGACTGCTGACTTGAAATCTGAAGGTTGTGGGTTCAATTCCAGGGTGGGAATTTTAGATTTTAAAATTTTATTACTTTTTTGGGTAAATTAAATCATTATAGTTAATATCGTAACCTTTAAAAATTGTGAAATTACACTTAGTCCAATGGTAAGGACTACTGACTCTAAATCTGAAGGTTGTGGGTTCAAATCCAGGGTGGAAATTTTAGATTTTAAAATTGTATGTCTTTTAGGGTAAATTTAAATTTTATAGTTAATTTCATAACCACTAAAAAGTGTGAAATTATGCTTAGTCCAATGGTATGGACTGCTGACTCTAAATCTGAAGGTTGCGGGTTCAAATCCAGGTTGGAAATTTAAGATTTTAGATTTTATTTATTTTTGGGTAAATTGAAACTTTATAGTTAATTTTGTAACCACTAAAAAGTGTGAAATTATGCTTAGTCCAATGGTATGGACTGCTGACTTGAAATCTGAAGGTTGTGGGTTCAAATCCAGGGTGGGAAATTTAGATTTTAAAGTTTTATTTCTTTTGGGTAAATTGAAACTTGATAGTTAATTCCGTAACCACTAAAAAGCATGAAATTATGCTTAGTGCAGTGGTTCAGACTGCTGACTCTAAATCTAAAGGTTGCAGGTTCATTCCCACGCTGGGAATTTTAGATTTCAAAATTTTACTACTTTTTAGGTCAATTGAAACTTTACAGTTAATTTTGTAACCACAAAATAGTGTGAAGTTGTGCTTAATCAAGTAATACGGACTGATGACCCTAAATCTGAACTTCTGAAGGTTGCTGGTTCAAGTCCCACAGTTGGAGTTTTAGATTTTAAAATTTTATTAATTTTGAGGTCAATTGAAATTTATATTTTTTCAAGTTTGAAACCAGTCCACACTTCTAGTCTAGCAAAAGCCAAAAAGTAAAAAAGCAAATACTTTTAGCTTGAAGCAAATAGTGAAAGCATTTGCTCTCATTTTTATTCATGCATATAAAAGTTATGCTTAAAAATATGTAGTAAAAAAAAAGCAAATGCTAGTTTTTATACATACGACCAAATGTTTCAATGTTAATCATAATTGCATCGTTTATGTTTCAGTAATAGATTTGAGGACCTACATGGATCTGTTTGGGCCTACAACGACGCCCATTCACTGAGCGGATTCGGGATTGCCCATCGAGAACTCGAAAAGATAGGAGAGACCAAGGCCAGTTGCTTTGGTAAAATTTTTCATTCAGGTAAGACAAACTTCCATGAAGACTCAACTCATTAGTTCAACTCCCCCCCCCCCCAACTAAGCCCTAAGACAACACTGAGTGTACACTGTTTACAACATATGTCAGGTTTTATTTAGTTAAGTGGCTTTCAGGCTGTTAGTTTTCCTCATTTTAATGGTGGTCCCTCAGTTGAGATGTTGTCTTCAAACGTTCTCTTGTCAAAGCCATCGGGGCAGAATATTTATGGCGTGCTGTTGGAAAGAACCAATTTCAAACTTTTGTTCTTGTGAAAATCCTGTTGAGTGACATCACAGCCTGTGTTGTGATGTGAATGAGTTCTACCTGATTGATAAACGTGACCCGACTCAGAGGTGTCATGTCTTAGTGACAGTCCCTCGCTTGTCAGTTGGTACAGAATGTCATTTGGTGACAAGTGAACGTCCTTATCCAAAGTCAAGGAGTCATGTCCCACAGTATCTCCGGGGTTATCCACGATGTTGCCGAGCGGCTCCGAATCCTCCTCAGACGTTATCGTCATGACGACTGTCTGCTCCATGTTCCCAAGGGTGCCCTCCGAGGACGACATCATGGCCATGTGTGAGATGTCCTGTGATTGGTCAGCCAGGTCTGGTACCAAGACTGTAGATTCAGCTGCAGATTCCTCGGGGGCTGATTTGGATAATGCGCAGGCCTGAGTGTACAGCCGTAGCTGTGCTAGATGGTGGTGCAGCAGCTGGGTGTGCTCCTCAGACATGTGTTGCAGTAACTCTTGCAAAATGGACTGGTTCTCGCTGTCGTTGGTTAGACGTTTCAAACTGGACGTGTGCATCATGGACAGCTGCTGCTTGAGTGACATGTTTGTGTTGGACAAATACTCAACCTGGAGGGCAAGACGGATGGGCAGAGAAATTATTTGTTTACAGATGGAATTTTAATAGACCAATCCATTAGGCTCTGACCCATGATGTGTAACCAATCACAACCATGACAGCGCACACCAAAGTCTGACATTTATGCACTTTATGATGTGTGCAGTTGGAGCATGAATGCTTAAGAAGGCACATGTGTTGTTACCCAGTTATTTAGTGCAACTAGAGTATGAGTGAAACCACGAATCCTCTACACAAGGATAAACGACACATCTGAGCTTGTGTACAAAATGTGTGGAACAGTTTGTCTGCATTTATCATAAGCAGTGTCAGCGCATAGAACAACGTAGAACGTGTAGAAAATGTAGAGCAATGACAACAACAGTGCACACCATGATCGCCCACAGCCATGACAGCTGGCATCCTGACAGAAATCTGACCACTGAAAGAACGCAGTCGCATTAGTGTGCCTGCATTAGTTCTGATCAAGGTATGTCCCCCCTCCCACGTTTAAGAAGCGATTGACGCCCTTGGTACCTGTTGCATGCAGGGAACAAGATCCAAACTCATTCTTAGACCAAGACCAGATGGAATGCCCACTCACCTTTGTACGAAGCCTTTCTATAGTGCCTTTCATCCTGTGCTCTGTCTGGGCCCACGTGGTCCGCTCCTCCTCAAGAGTCTTCTCCAGACGTTCCTTCTCCTGCAGCAGCAGCGACAAGTTGTGCTCTGTGTAGCAAGTCTCATCCTCCAAATCCTCTTTGCTTCCTTCATCTGGTATTTCAATAAGGACAACTGTTTACGAGAGGGAAAGGTTGAGTAATTATCCTGGATAATAATTCCTGTAATAATGAAAGTCGGTCATCAAAAGGTCACTCCAGGTGTGGGCTACACAAAGAGGGGAAATGATGGGAGGAGTTTATGGAGTAGAAAGGTCGACATATATGTTGCGCTTGAATGGGACAGATGATATGTAGCGGTAAAAACAGGATACAGGCAAGAAAGTCCAAAGTGATGCAGTGTGTCAAGAACATGTAATTCCTTGTAACTGGGTGCAAGCAATCACTCACTTTTTCAAACCTTATTCCTTACATTAGGTGGGCAAGGTGAAGGACAAATGCCAATATTTAATTAATTGTTGAAGTCAGCTCTCAAAATGTACTGCCACCCTGACTTATTAGATTTTTTTTGTTGCTTAGAACCTTCCTGAATCCTCCAAAATTCAATCAACTTATAACACCAATGGCACACCCTTTGCACCTTGTAATTTCAATTTGTAAAATCCACTGTCAATATTGGCCCTCACCCACCCCAACCCTCTAAAAAAAATGCTGAACTTTTGGTTGTTGTTTTATTTATTTTATTGACCAAACAAGTGCAGGAGTGAAGACAACTGTATTAAACATGCTGTTGTTTACCCATTCCCTTCTTCCATATGGATTCACGATATATCAATTGAAAACAAAGTGGGGGGGGGGATGGGGTTGGGGGAAGAGTTCTTCCTTGCATCAATTGCCTCCCCCTTGGCTTTTTGGTCAGCTTCTTCTAATTATCCTTCACTGCTGGTGGCATTATCCACCTTAACCTCTGGGTAGATGCTGAAGGATTCTTGGAGGGTCAGGGTTAATATTCTTACCATCTTACCTTCCCCATTGGCAGTGCTCTGGCTTGGATCATTGATGCAGGCATACTGGTACTCGATCTGCGGCTGCTGCCCATCAGTCTGCTTATAGCCCCAGGGATGATGTGTCCGTCTCCGATGGCTGCTGTGACTGGGGGACTATGAGGTGTGTTACCAGGCTGGTACTGTTGGGTGCTGGGTCAGTGTATGTGGTGAAGATCTGGTTGACATCCTGGGTAAAAATGGTGGAGTGCAGTCGTTAAGGTTGATAAAATGAGACTTAAACCTGCAAGGTAGCAAAAGATTCAATTTACGACACAAACGTACAGTGATAAAATTAGGTTCACAATTAATTATTTTAAAAGACACGAAGTGTTGGCATTTGATATAATCCACCCAAATCCTTGTAGAACTACCATACCTGCTCACAAGGTACATAAATTTCAACTGATTAAATTTATTTCATGGGGTTTTTTTTCATGCAGATTATACAAGGGGACCATTACATCACAGCAACGGCATACTCAGTTGTCTTGAAACAGCACTGAAACTGTGAAGGTTAAAAATAAGTGCGCTTTCAAACACTTTAAACCAAAAAGGTGTGTCTAATCATTCTCAAAAGAATGGATACTTGAGTCAAAACTTTTCGGTAAAAAACCCCCCAGATTTTGTTCAACAAGTTCACTTCATGCTTTTTTGAAACACCCCTCTACAGGGAGTTTATCGAACACTGATATCTGCTAAGAATAACCAGCCCAGGTATCTGTCAATTTCATAAAACTCCCACAAATGCCACTACCTTGTCCTGCTGTCCACTACCTTCAACTTATCTTTATAATTAACCCTAACCCTGCCACATGCAGCACAGTGCGCATCAGTTGGAAAAGTCTGGTGCACTTGGTCTTGTTCCCAAACTCACCCCCAAAGTTGATGCCTTTATCCACGTACTTGACCCTGTACGTAGTGCGCCTTGAGGAGAATCTCATCAGTGAAGAGACTGTCCTGGGAGCAGAATGGACAGTGCAGATGCGGAGCCTTCATCAAGGAGTGGCTACACTCCCTGTCTGTGCATTGTATGGGCGTCCAGTCTGCCTCAGCGCCTTTCGTCTGCACTGATGGATGCGCCTACAGTTGCGAAAAAAACAATTGAGAAAAACTGTCAAGTTAACATGTATGATGTCAAAAAAATGTTATAAAATGGCTACGCCAATGAAATCAGTAGAAATCTCATTTTCTACTCAAATCCAAATCTTCACAGCAGTTTTCAAAGTGGCAGTTCATAAAAACCAGGCATAAAACATTTAACAAAGAAACCATTCGCAGATGGGATCTCTTTTGAGGCGGTGGAAGAGGTTTTAGAAGGCTTTCTTGGAGAGCCAACAGTCACCTCGGAAAGAATGTTGCAACCTGACGCTACTTCTGCAGTTGTGTACAAAGTCTATGGAGAGTCAAGATTTTTTTTAAGTATTTCCTAACAAAATTGGAAATGTTTCTCAGTCCCAGATTCATGTCTTATCAATATATCATCATTTTTGCAATTACTGACCTTCATTGAGATGATATACGAAGGAAAAAGCAGCGTTAGGTTGCAACATTCCGTCACCTCTGATGCTGAACCAACACGAGGTAGTGATGTAGAAAAACATTGGCCATTTTTTGCGCACTTAGTACTTGGACCAATTTTTTTCTTGCATAAACTAAATTCTACACAGTTGTGGACTTTAACATTGAAAGAATGACTAATATTAACTACATAGAAAAATAATTTGAACAATATCGAACGTCAAGGAAGCACCAAGAACGTCATCGTCTGCAGATGAGTCAAATTGGCTGCCACGAAAGTCTCCATTGTGTCCTACTTCCTAAACCAATGTGGATTTGTCATCCGACATTGTTATTAAATGCGCGTTTGTTTATATATGAAATAAATGAATTTCTTTCCATTTTGGTAAAAACAACTGCATGCATAATATTTAAAATCATATCATAATTGAAAATAGGAGGTAAATAAAATAAATCCACAAATATTATAATATACTTTTGTCGAAAGTCTAAGAAGCTTAGTTAAATCCTATGCATGGAAAGAGTTCCGAGAATGTTTTGCTGAAAATCATCCGTGCGCCAATTACATAACATTTTACAAATGTATACAGATTCTCCCAAAATAGAAACATTTGCAATATAACTTTAGTATGCCGTTGCTATATTTTTTAAGTTTAGTCGGACTCCCTATTATCGCAGCATCTCTATTATCGTGGAATGGGAAATTTCTCTTTTTGTGTTGCCTAAACTCCTTCAAGTGGCGATTTTTATCCAGTTCACCAGGCATTAAGGAATTTCTGCCGAGTTGTATAAAAAGGATGATTAAAAAATGTTGTGTCTTTCTAGTTTTGTTTTGACTACTTTAGGTATCTTAATTATTTGTGAGTTGTTGCTTCACCACTGTAGCAAACCAGGTTGGCAGTGAAATGCAGTAATAATAGGTGAGCTACAGTGACGCTGTGTTTAATCAATTTAAATTTTTCGGCAGTCTTTTTTTATTATTCTTTACTTCATGTGAAACAAATATCAACCTCATTTATATTTCATAGGTAAAAATACTGTCCAAAGTATCTCAACAGTTTTTAGACAAAAGTCTGTTAATAATTATTTCTATTGGCAAAGTTATAGCCACAAAAAACATTTCATTTAGTGTTTACTTATACATATGCACCCGTCACTGGAAACATTTAAAGGGAATGTACATCATTGGGTTTTGCTGTAATTTTCAGAAATGAATTATTTGAGGGGTGAGTATAATAGATCAAATATTGTTACACTGACATGTTTGTAGTTTTGTGTTCGAAAATGCTGGGAAAAATCAAGAAAAACAAAAATGTTCAAGTAGTCTGGTTCCCTGACTCCACTAAAGATGAAATGTATCAATTTATAGATGCCGGAAAATTGTAAGGTGAGGGAACCAGTCTAGTTGACCTGCACCCGTTCATGAACATGTAACCAATAGCAAACAAAATTTGGTCTGAACAAATGGTAAATTTGGCGCAGTAGTTAAAATAGTTAGGTTTTTCCAACGGTGGTCGGCCGACCACCGTTGGAAATGTATACAAAAATACCACTTTTCTTGAAAATGACTTCACACCAGGTGTCATAATTTTACAGGATGCTTTACACTGTCATTTACTAACAGCCTAGTAAGGTATTTCGTAAAAACTGGGTAGTTATATTTTTCGATGTTTGCAAATGTTGTATATTCCCTTTAAGCATATAGTTCCCTCCAGCATTCGAAGTAGAATTCAATATTTTGTGTCGCTCCTGTACGGTGGGGTTCAACACTGCTATATTATTACTTTTTTATTAGTATAGATATAGGCCTAGTTTGATGCTCCCGGGGATTTGTAAAATGTCCAACATAATATTTGCACATAGCCCCTCTCTAGCTCTATTGACGCTCCTTCGACTTTCATTACCTTGGTGAAGAGCCACTCAAACTGGTCAAGGGGAAAAACTGAAAAACTAGTGTTCAGCGTAAACAGCTTATTTATTTCCCTTAAAGCCATTTCTCCCTGTGGAAACTTACTTGAGTTGGTAATCCTTACTTTTAGGACACCTCTATTTTGTACGAGTTCTGTTCAAAACTGACTTTTGCAGATGACTGTCCAATACCAAAGTGACTTTTGCAGGCTAAAGAAGCCTTTTTTCTTCAGACAAACTCATGTTAGTTATAATTTTGAAAGCACTTTCAAAGAAAATGTGACTTTCCTACCTTTTTTTGCAGTTCGCCATCTTGCTTTTTAAATTTATTTTCTGTTTGTCATCGTCGTCTTTAACCCCTCATAAATCAAAACCCTGCCCTCTTTCTACAAAATCAAACCTGCTGATATTCAAGAGGTGTCATTGCCAAATGTTCAAATGTGTCATGAAATATCAGAATGTCACTTTTGAGTGTCATTTAGTCAGCTGTTTTGGTGAGTCTTTTAACCTTATATAGGAAAGGGGTCCTAAAAGTAAGGATTACCCTTGAGTTGCGTAAACAGCGCCGGCCTAGCCCTCCAGAAAAAAAGAAAACATGGGTTTAAAGAGTTTTAAAAATTCGATTCATTCCCAGCTGCGGCTTCGTCTACTATAAAAATTTAAGAAGATTATGAAATTTCCACACAGCTACCCAGAAAGCGTGAGTTGTCAAATAATAATAGACAAATAAAAATTGTTGAGCTTCCGTTATGGAAGACGTATGCGTCTCGTTAAAAAAAAGGATATTTTACCAGTTCAATATATGAAGCTGAAGCAGTAGGGACCTGCGATGGAGGCCGATGTTTCGAAAGAGCTTGCATGCCAATCGAACGACACATGAGGGCAGCATTCAACAACATAAACACGCGACTGTAAATCTGGCGCTATCTTCCGAGTGGCCGAAACCTGTTGCCTGTGTCACTTTCTTGGTCAGTATCAGTAGATAATTTTATCTAACCATTTAATAAATGATAACATTAATTTAGTTGTTAATATTAGCTATTGGTGAAATCTGCATTATTTTATTTAGTGAAACTGAAACGTACTGCAAAAAGTGGCCATATCGGACATGATACTTTGAGTTTGATAGACGTACTGCGTTTATTATTTGTATTCAATAGCGTGGTATCTCATTCGTGAAAAGTTTGAGATGCTTAATTAACAATAACAATTAACATTAAAGGAAAGATTCCCGTATCTGGCCATCACTTGCCACCCTGTGCACAAACCCTTTGAGACTGGTCTGAAAATTTTTAAGTGTTTTCTCAGTTGAGTTAGCTGGAGTTACCCAGCACCCAATTGGGTATCATTGGGTTGTCATCTAGATGACAACCCAATGATAAAATTTAGGGCTGGGTAACTCCAGCTACAGTTGAGTTAATACTTCGGCCATCGTGAAGTGCAGGGCCCGGTTCCTATAACTTGGGGAACAAAATCCACTTAAAAATTATTTGACCTACCATAATAGTTTGCAACATTCTCAATAAACAGGTTTGTCATAGATAGAGGGCAGGGTTTTGATGTTTTGAGGGAAATTTGGGGGTAAAATGACAATGACGGCGCGGCGACAACATGCGACCCGAAAATTAAGATGGCAATCACCGCGCGATGTTCCGTGAGCATGCAAGGCGCGCTGAATCCCAAGGTACAAACCGCACAGTAAAAAAACGTGATTTCTACCCCAAGAATCTGTTCAAAATTGGAAAATGGGTGTTATTAGAATTGAGAAAAGGCTGCTTTTGATTGTAAAGGTGAGTTTTGAGCAATAAAAAACATTTTTGATTCTAATTTGATCAAAACAAAACGGGGGCCCTACACTTCACGATCGCCGTAATTTTTCCCTTAAATGACCTATCAGCCATCAGAAAATGATATGTCCTAAAAAGTCAAAATGAGCAGGGACAAATTTTGACCCCTCCCCCTAGATATCCCACTGGTCATGGCTTTCAATAGTATACAACTGCTTTATGTGCAGTTTCTTTATATTTCCAGTGTGTTTTTGGTCCAACGTAATAACACCAAAATGGATGAGTAGCAGGGACCAACTTCTGATGATGTCCCAACTGGGGAGGTAACGTCAACCACAGTTACAGAGGGTGATGTTGTCAAGATGCCAACAGATGTGGCCATCACTATGGATGTTATTCCCAATGAAGATGAGGAGGACAAATCCAAAGGTGACTTGTTATTCTTTTACTTGGTGAGGACATTTGCTCCTTTGCCAGGTCAGCTAAGTGTAATCTCATTCATGTTATTTTGTCCATTCTTGCTTATTGGAAACTTAATACTTTAACCCAGTGAAATTAATTTTGCTGCGAGATAGTTTTGTTGCTTTCCAGGTAATTTTTATAAATTGGGGGAATGAGGGTTCAATTTCATAAAAAAATTGCACCTTTACTTGGTACTTGGTGGTTATCCTGAATACTCCACGTGGAAGTCTAGCAAGGAGGCCTTGGGAAGTGGAACTAAATTAAATCCTTAAAGGTGTTGTGGTTTGGGGCGTCTGTGGTGTCTTGAGGGAGCTTGTTCCATTTCCGGATAGTTCTGGGTAGGAATGACTGCATATAGATGTCTGTCCTTGCTGCAATTTCTGTGAACTGGTGGTTGTGAATTCTATGAGCCGGTGCTGGTTTGGGGACTATGGATGATGAGTTAATGTGAACTATGTTGTGTATTATTTTAGTAGGTAAGTTGGTTAACTTTCCTTCTCTCTTCCAGTGAAAACCAGCCTAGGGTTGTCAACATGTCGGTCACACTGCTCAGTCTGGAATAATCTCGCATTACGAAACGAGCAGCCCTCATCAGTTGCACTTTTTCCAGGGATGTTATGTTCTTAGCTATGTGAGGGTTCCAAGCAATGCTGCCATATTCTAGGTGTGGTCTGACTACTGCTAAGTACAGCTTTTCTTTGACTGATCTGGATGCAGAATGAAAATTTATTTTGATGAAGTTCAATATACAACTTGCTTTGGAAGTGGCATGTGCTGTTTGGTGATTCCAACTTGGGTTATTCTGAATGATTATTCCCAAATATGTGATGTTGGTTTTCTCTACGAGGTTGGATCCTAACATGGTGTAGTTAGTTTTGCCGGGGGCCCGCTTCCCGGAGATTCGCATGATGTTACATTTGCTGGAGTTAAATTTCATTCCCCAGGTTTGCGCCCAGTGAGCCAAGTTGTCCAGGTCTTTTTGGAACATCAGTTCATCAGTTGATGAGCAGATCTTCCGATATAACAGGCAGTCGTCAGCGAAAAGGAGAGTTGTGCCAGTCACTGATTTGCTAATGTCATCGATGAAAAGTAAAAACCAATGGGGGCCAAGCACGGTGCCTTGTGGTATGCCACTGTCGACACTTTGCCATTTCAAAGATTTTCCATTTACCACAACTCTTTGTGACCGGTTGGTTAAGAATTCCCTGATCCATCTCTGTGTTTTTCCCCTTATCCCATTCATTCATTCGTTAGACATAGGCATTTACCCGTGGTCTCCTCCTCAAATTATACACAGTTGGGATCACTGGCGCCGCTCCCACCACAGCCCGTCTTTCCAGTGCTGCTGCTTTCAGTTCGTTGGTGTCACACCCAGACCATTCAGGGATGTTGTCCACCCAGCGCATCTTTGGCCGGCCCACGGAGCGACGACATCCCACTGGCATCCCATCCACAACAGCTGCCGCCATGCCGAACCACATGGCCCAACCATGCTGCCTTTCGTTCCATCACTGCTGAAGCACCACCGGTCACCGATCATCTCCATCAGTCTTTCATTTGTCACATGATCTTGCCACTTGATGTTGAGCAGGTGACGCCAAATGGTTCGGCCAAAATTGTCTAGGCGTTTGATGTCAGCTGCCTTCAACGATAGGGTGGTGGCACCATACAGTACCCTTGATATGACTAGGGCCCGAGCAAGCTGTACCTTTACCTCAAGGCTGACGCGGGGAGAGCGCAGATACTTGCACTGCCGAAGAGTGGATCTGCCCATACCTAACCGCATCCGAACCTCCTTGCTGTCGTCTATTGTGTGGTCGATCAACACTCCTAGATACTTGAAAGATGTGACACGAGGTATTTGTGCCGAGCGGTATGTGATGGTGCTGTCATCGGTTGTTGGCTGGATGATCATATATGCAGTCTTACCAGGGTGGATGGCTAACCCATACCCGTCAGATATATCACCCAGGGTAGTAAGCATCTCTTCAGCATCAGCTCTGCACAGTGCCATCAGTACCAGGTCATCAGCATATCTGATCTCCTTTAGGGGGATACCACTGACATCTGGAGCCGTTAGGTGTGCTGTGCGATTGTACCACTCTCGCATGAGACACTCAGTGTAGAGGCTGAAGAGTGTTGGTGACAATGGACAGCCTTGGCGTACTCCGACTGGTGTCTCAAACTCGTCTGCCATCCGACCTTTCCACCGGAGCTTGCCATTTGAGTTGATGTAAAGATCCTCAAGTAGCCGCATCACATCCTCCTCCACGCCAAGATATCGTAGCTTTGCAAACAGAAGTGCATGATTAACTGAATCAAATGCCTTCTTATAGTCAACAAAGACCAGATGGAGAGGGCGTTTTCCTGCGTAGTGCCATTCCGCCACACCTTTCAGGAGGTAGATTCCATCAGTTGTGCTTTTACCGCTTACAAAGCCACATCGGGTGTCACTCACTTCGATGTTAGCAGTTCTTTCCAGTCTGCGTTGTATCACATTCAGAACAATTTTGCTGGCATGACTGATTAGTGCAAGTGTTCTGTAGTTGTTGCACAAGCCTCGGTCACTCTTTTTGTGCAACGGGATGTACACTGACTTGGTCATCGACTGTGGCCACTTTCCAGAGTTCCAGATGTTACACACGGCCCCATGAAGGGTTTTGAATATCTCTGGGTCCTGCGTCGCAGCTTTAAGAGCTTCAGATGTGACGCAATCAACTCCGGGAGCCTTGTGGTTTTTCAGTGCCTGTATGGCTTTCTTGGTCTCTTCCGGTGACGGCGGGTTTCGTTCAACCTCAGTTGTGTGATGGGGTGGACGTGGCCGATTGGACTCAAATAGATCTACAGCATACTGATGCCAACGCTGTATTTCTTCTTCAGCTGTCTCCAATACCAGACCGTTTTCTGAAGGAGAACATCAGCAGTTTTGAACAGAGTTCTGCAATTGTGATTCTGGTATGCTTGGTTCAATGTATTGATATTAGTTACCAACCATTCGTTGAGATCTTTCTGGCATGCATGTTTGACCTCATTCCTCAGAGCTGTGAATTCTTGAGTGCCTACAGCCTTCCTCTTGCGCTGAATCAGATGAAGAGTTAATTCAGACAGGTACGGCTGTTTCTTCTGGGATGTTTGTGTACCACAGGTCCCAAGAGATGCTTCGTGTATGACACATGCGACAGCTTCAAGAGAGTCACCTTGAGTAACACGGGATCGAACCAGCTGCCGAAAGACTTCAGACGATTGTTCCGACTTCAGGGCTTCAACGTTTGGATGTTGAGGTCGTAGTCCACGTGCAGTAGCATGACGACGGAATTTCCACTTCAGGTTGCAGATTACTAACCGATGGTCAGTACTTATCCCATAGTAGTCTAATGTTTGGACCAGTTTTTGATGAGAAACTATGTTGAATGCTTTGGAGAAGTCAAGTACTGCCATTTCTGTGGTGATTTGATTATTGTAATTGTAGGAGATGTCATCCAGAGTTGTTACGAGTTGGGATTTGCAGGACAGGCCTTTACGAAAAGCATGTTGGTTTTCATTTAGGATGTCGTGTTCCTGGAGGTGTTTCATTTATTGGCTATCAATGATGTGCACTAATAACTTAAAGCAAACAGAGGTCAACGACACAGGTCTGTAGTTTGCCGGGTCTGCACGAGAGCCTTTCTTAAAAATGGGTGTTACGTTGGCTTTCTTCCAGTCAGATGGTAGAGAACCCAGGTCAAGTGATTGTTGGAATATGAATGCGAGTACTGGGGCAACTTCATTGGCAGCTAGTTTCAAGTTGAGCGACGTCAGTAACTTGAGGACTCCGCTAACAGACACGGTGATGTTTGTCAAGTCTGAGTAGGGACTCGGTGGTAGAACTGGCTGCACATCGGTGTCATCCCTGCTGAAAACACTACAGAATTGGTCTTGTAGGGTTTCAGCTTTTTCTTGGTCAGATGTGATATTTTTCCCGTTGAGTTTTAGAACCTGAACCCCTGTGTTGTCTTTGCGAGTGCTGTTTACGTATCGCCAAAATTTCTGGGGGTTATCTGTAGATGTAGTTTCTTGTAAATGTGTGCGTTTAGCCCTTCGGATTTCGCTGTTCACTTGCTTTTGCAAAAGTTTGAATGTAGACCGCTTGTTACTGCCTTCACATAGCTGCGCTCTTTCTTCCTGCAGCAACGGATTAGGACAGTAGTGAGCCATGAGGGTCTAGAATGTCCCTGGACTGGTTTTTGTGGTACTAATTCGTTAGTTTTCAGCCTGTCCCTAAAAATACTCCAATTTGCCTCAACTGTTCTGGTTTCTGGAGATGACTGCATGAATTCAGTCTTAAGCTCGAGGACAGATTTTTTCAGCTTGGATTCATCCACGTCATTCCACTTGAAGATGGTCCTAGGGGGCTTGACAAACTTGTGAATTTCTGATGAATGAATGCAAAGTTTACAAAGCCATTCATATCTTAAAACATTCATTCTTCTATAAAGCCTTGTCCGCACTGGACTTTTTTTGGTCAAACTTACCGAGACTATGGGTACTTTTCCCATTTTAAGTCCAGTGCGGACAGCCTAGGACGTTTTCCTCTCAGTTACTTTTCCTGAGTCCAGCGGTTACTTTTACCGGCCAAAACTGACCACGCACCCAGGAAAATTGACCAGGTCACTTTTCCTGAGACGATAAGTCCAGTGCGGACAGTGCGAGTCGGTAAAAGCCGCTCAGGAAAGTGAGATCCGGCCCGAGCGCGAGTATCATGCATACAGAGACCGCACGATCCCACACGTGATGTGGCCCAACATTTTGTGGAAACACGTACCGGTACGCTGCGGTGTGTCAAGTCCGAGCGGTAAAATCTCGTTATAAATATATTTTAACGGAGAATACATTCACAGAAAATATCAAGATCACGTTCTGGGAAATACTTTGCAGTTATTCTTTTTCTCCGCCAATGTTTGTTTTGTATTTTCTACGATCCAAATTCGTCCTGTTACGCCGTGCAGTCTGCATGGCACCGTACGTAGGCCGCAGTCCCTGGTTCCGGTCCTACATCATAGCTTTGATTCTGTTAGCATGCGGTGGGAACCAGCAATTACCGATGGAACTGCTGCCGTATGGCTTCGATGTCGTCCATCACTAATGCGTCAGAATAGTAGGCATTTTCGTCAAGATTTATCGTGTCAAGATGAAATAACATCGTATGTTACGATTATATTGTGCATTTTAATGGTGTGTGTAATATTATACTGTGCGTATCGGGGGCTGAAAAAAAATGTGATCGGCATTTTATTTCCTGTGCACGTGACTGTGACAGCTCGGCCACTTCTCCCACGCGGTCTGGGTAAAATTTCCCATGTCGAAAGTCCAAGTGCGGACGTGGTCACATTTGACCATTTCTCATTTTACCATCATCTCGGTAAAACCTTCCAAAAAAAAAGTCCAGTGCGGACACGGCTTAAGATGGAATTTTGCGTCGGGGTGATGTAAATCAAATTGGGTTTTGCCCTTCACCGACTATCCATTTTATGAATAGTTAATGCAGTACCCGCTGCTATGTACATCAGATTTGAACCAACCAGCTCGGTGGTCGAGTGGTAAGATGTCTGCACTAGAAAGTAGGAGGTTGTGGGTTTGAGTCCCACCCGAGTGATTTTTTTCCAACTTTTACTCGGGAGGTACCACACTGAGTATACAGTGATTATACATCGGTGAAGGGCAAAACCTAATTTGATTCATTCTTTTGTTGATTAATACAAAGCCCATTAAAAAAGGTAAATAAAAATATCAAAATATTATGAGGCATCAATAAAGTATCAAGTATCAGAAAAGCATACTAGTTCAAATACCAGAATGGTGATAGTACGTAGCATTATTTGTGCTTGGCAGTTTTGAATTGCGCACACAACAGCAGCTTGTAGAAATTGGTCATTTTTGGGAACCGTCCAAATTAAGATATTTATATATAGGTTTATCTCTAACTTTACAAAGAGGTTCATATTTTAAAGCATTAATTTTTTTTTCAGGTACTGTGTACAATTGTTGTACATCTATATTAACAGTATTCAACTTTGGGATGTTTTTTATTCAAAATTTGCAATTCATTGATCTGTTTGTCAGTGTGAACTGATTTTGTTGTGCAGTGTCTCACTTGAAAACTCATAATTAAACTTACAAATATCTCATGCTTAAAAAAAATCAAAGTAAATTTATTTTCTCTGATTGGAGTTGGTTTTTTAATTGTTCGTTTTTGTCTATCAGGTCTTGACCCACAAGATAACCATTCCACCAGCACCTCTGACGTACCAGTGACTGGCGCTGCTATAACGGATCCTTATCACTATCGGACACAACAGCACTTCACCTCAGAGATCTTCAAGATTGAGATCCAAAACCTCCCAAGACATTTTGGATTTGTGGTGAGTTTGCTCTCTAAGCATTCAACTCTCGATAATGATAATACAGTTTGTGCTCTATTAAGAGTTCACGATGTTCTCCATGGTGAAGATTTCTCAGGGTCTTTATGTAATTTTGTATAACAGAATTTAAAGGCAATTGGATGAATTTCACTAAAACCTGGAAATATCCTAGCCTCATGTTTATATAAAAGTAATGGTAAACTGCATGTAGAAAGTTTTGATGGTGGGTGATATTGGTTGGTCGTGAGTGAGAGCTCCCTCTTGCAGGGGTTATCGCTGCGGGGGTTATCGCGTATCAAACCATAATAACGTCTAGCCCCTAGACTAGGTATGTGGGGCTGTCTGATGAGATAGGCATTGGTGTCTGTGGTTATCACTTATTGCACCATTGGTAAAAACCTAGCCTATTCTATGGCCACACACTGGAGTAATCTCTGTGCTAAGGGCCATACAAATGTGAGCACAGCAAGTTGGTAAAATGATGCATTTTTTTCATGAAAATATTTTGGCCTGATATTTGGCATAGGGGTTCTTTTTACCCAAGCGTCCCACTTTGTGCCGAAACCTCATATGGTTCAATACTTTGAGGTGTGCACTGGAACGTAAATTGTCAAACAATTGGCCATGCACAATGGCCAATTCAAGATCAACACACAGTCTGGCCTGTATGACTTCTCAGACTTTTGTGTGTGTGCAAATGCAGAATGTTACCCGGAGGTGAGTGGAGGCAATTTTGACCTTTTAACCCTAGAAAATCCATCAGCCCTGCCTGTGCATAAAAACAGCCAGTGCGTCTTATCACGTCCTCTGATGCAAACTGGTTAAGATGTTACTTTTTATTGTCAAAAGAAGTCAATTTGGTATCTTTATTTTTTGTTGGTATTCAGGGAGACATCAGTTCCCAGCTCAACAGCTCCACCAGTGATCTTCCTGACCTCACCAGACAGTTTTTTGTATGGTCTGTTTCAAGTCGATCATTAGGCTCTGTGAATGACTGCTGAATCTACGAGGTATGTAAATGAAATCCGAGGTGGGATATTAGAGGTGAAAATGAACAATTTTTGAGAGGCCATTTTTTTAGGGTCTCTTGCTACCACACCCCAGCGATACATGTGAATGAATATTATGAGCATGTCAGCTGGAGTTACTCCAGCTAAGTTCTAGGGGTAATTGGCAATGACATAGTCCCATGACACAGTGGTTTAAAACCATATGTGACCCAGACATCAGTACATTTAAGGATAATAAACGGTAAAAATTCAAATAAAATACACGAAGCATGTTCAAAAGCCATCTCTGGGTTTCTAAAACTAGGTTGGAAATTATATAAAACGTAACTCGCCAATTTTGTCAAAAATCCGGAGCAAAATTCTAAAGAGGGCGCTACTTATGCATAGCGCCCTCTTGCAACAATTTCTGCATTAATATTTTTGACACGTCCATACGGCTTATTACCGGCGCGGTATTGACAATTTTTTCTCTTGTTAATTTTTGATTTACTGGATGAAATAAAGATTAAACCAGGTTGCAAATTTACGTTTCTAAGGTAGTGATTTTGTGGTATTTTTTTACATTATGTGTTGGTTTGTGTCCCAAAATACTACTTAAATAATAATCAATTGTCCCCAAGATATTTCTACCGTCCTTTGAAAACCTTTCATAATAAAATGCTGAATGTAGTGATCAGTTGTTGAGTATTAAATTGATTCAATCTTCGTGAATTGAATGGAATACGTGCTGGTACTATTTGTGACTTATTGAAGGAAGAAATTAAACAGGTCATCTTCGGTGTTCACTCCGCCAAAATCCGCCGCCTTCTTCGGACAGGAACGCACATGGTGGTCGGCGTCACAGTAGGAACACTTGTCAACATGCCGAAACTTGCGGAGTACTGGATCTGCTTTTAACCAAAGACGATGAAATACATCACTTAGATTGTCCTCTTGTGTGGTTTTCCTGGATAGCTGTTCCCTGTACTTCCGAATGTTTTTGTTGTTATTTTCAAGCGCCTCTTCGGAAAGTGTTCCCAGGCCATGGCTTTTGTTCGCTGCGACCAACTCGGCACTATGTGCGAGAAGCTGGTGCACTGAGCACGTAAATCTGAAGCTTGGAAACTGCTCTAGAAGCATCCTGCTTGTGTCTTTGCAAAGCGTATCTAATTTCTCGGAGTTGACAAATTCTGTAGATGACACCAGACGGAGAATTATCGACACATTCGACACGATCTGTGAAAGTTTTGCTCTGTCTTGACCTCTTTCCGGTACACATTCCATCAGGACTTGGCGTGTTTCACTTTCATGAAGCAAGCGCCTCGAGATTGGGCCTGTTGTTGACGTACCACCTTTGCCCACTGGATCAGGTTCATCCACCCGTATACCCGTTTTTTCATACAAGTAGGACTTCACCTTCTCTTTGGCGTTTTTGATCTTTGCCTCGTTTGTGAAGTTTTCCTTCCAGATTCTTATTCCGGCAGCCAAGTGGTAGACGATCTTCAAAATCCAGTCCATTGAGCGAAGAGTTGCGTGTAGTATTGGGAAGACTTTGATATCATATGTGGTGATGGGTTTTTGAGTGAGTCCTAGCCGCTGTTCATAGTCGCCAGGTTTGCTCTTGACTTGGCCTTCATCTTGAAGATCCTGGAATAGATTCCTCAGTGCTTCATTACTCACTTCTCCAATTTGGAAACCTTCATCAATGCGCTCCAGATTGTGGCTTTCTTCTCTTGATGCCGGACACAGGACGCAATATGCCCCTCCTCTTCCTGTCAGCAGTTTGATCATCTTTCCGTCAACCATTGTGAGGTTAAACTCGAATAGGAAGTGATACGTTTTCCCAGAGACACTGATTTCGATGCCATTAGTAGACAAATCCAATTTTTCCGCTTCTATGGGAGGAATAACAGATTCAAGGAATTGACGATCTTCCTTGCCCTTGATGAGAAATAGAGGTACAGCAGCGTTGGGACTATTGGGGGAGTTCTCCTTCCATACTGCCGACCCTGTTTAAAAAATAAAATTTCATTGAAGTAATCTTCAGGAATAAAAGATTAAAAGCAATAATCTAAAACAGTTGTATGAAAATAAATAAATTTTATACATATTTTAAATAACTAAACTAATCTAATAAACGAATATTGATTGCAAACTTTATTTTTATCGAACCAAATCGCACCTGATGCATGTGTTGATGATCCTGCAGAAGCATCATCTTCTTTGATGATTTCAAGTGGTGTCCACATATACAATATCATATTGTAAGTCTTAGCTTGATCAGTCTGATGATAAATAGCATGACGCCCAGATCCATCCAGTCCATCTTTGCATACGACTTTATAGTAACCTGGCGGGATGTCGGGTTGCGCCTCAATCAGTCGGGTCAAGTGATTGCTGCAAGATTGCTTAAGGGAGGCCGTAACACCTTCATAATCTCCTTCACAGTAGCGGCTCAGTTCTGGTGTTATGGAACGTTTCTTCTCCATCAACTTGTAATGAGCGGGTAGATTGACATGCTCCTTTAAGTCGCGTCTGAGATTAGTGTAAGAGGTTCTCCCTAGATTGTAAGACGAGAGAAAATAAAGTCCTTTGTCTTCAGACATCTCGTTGACGACTGATGATCCCGTAAACAGCCTCATGCCAACATCAGCAATTTTTCTATTGCCAACGTAGTTCTCTTTATGTAACAGAAAACCAAGTAACTGAGTTGGGGATACTCCATTTTCCTCAGCTTCTAGTCTCATTTCATCCATTATTGCACCCGTTCTTCTAAACTGCTGCCGCGGTCCTACTTCATCGAGCGGATTCATTCTCGGGCGATCAGGCTCAGCTGTAGGAACATCAAGGGTATCCCCTTCTGACATGGTTGTCAAATTCATGGCCTCCACAACCGTAACTGATGAAGTATCGATCACTCGCTCTTTTGCAACAGTCATGGTTACAAATGGTTCATCAAGGAACGTTTTCTTGGTTCCTGGGAACGACGGAGATTTGTTCCATTTGATACACTTCTCTCTCAATTTTCTGAGTTGCTTGGAGATGTATAGATCCGTAAATTTACTCTGCAGGTTGTAATCGGATACAATTTCCCTAGCTACGTTTATGTAGTCTGGTCTCTTGGTTCTTCCAACCCATCTGCCCTTTAAGTATTTGTTCCAGATCTCCTCATTAGAGGGTGGCGTATCTGACTGTGCCATCTTCCTGTTAAAGCCATTGGCAACAGAAAAAAAATATGAGACCATGCACAATCGAGAAAAAAAGGAATGGACGGCCGTCGATGTCAAAAAAATATTCTAAGAAATATTAAGATCTTTATGTTCAATTAAGCCTGAAGAAGTCTGGTTTAAATCACAATGACAGCTTCGGTCTGGAGTTGGTTGCAGAGTCCTTGAATATCGGGTTTCCCTGGGTTGGGGAAAACAAGTCTGGTTGGCCGAGATGGTCTTTACTTTTCCCCTGTGTTTTCCTTTGCCCGAAAATAATTGCAACCCGTGTCGATGTCCCAAAAAAAATATCGAAAACCACGTTTCTCTGTCATTGTTTTTGCGAAATTTTCTTAAATAACCTACCCTACAATCCATGCAATCGATAGTAAATATGCGTACCTTATTGTAAATGCACGAAATACTTCGCTTTCGTCGCAAAAGTCTCCTCTCTGTATGCAAACACGACGCGATGCGGACGTACAAACTAACTGGGAAGTATTGCTCGATTTTGCTGACCATGCGTATCAACAGAGGGCGCTATTTCGCGCACGAGGCGATATTTCTTTCGAATTTCTGTCGAAAACACCGTCCGAAATTCGTCTTGTACGGCCAAAAGGAACATTTCCGATAATTTTCCGCGATTTAATATTGACAAGGAATGTTTAGTCATTCAAAATATTACCAATTTATGACATTTTACGGTGGGTACTAGAAGGTACTCTTCAAAATGTGCGATCGTAAATGTATGAAAATATTACATTTTGTTCCATTTTAGTCGATTTTTATAATGTTTTGTTTCAACGTCATCCTATAATTGGTCCATATCATACTATACACCATTCGAATGGGTATGAGATGGGCAATATTAAAAGCAATATTAAAATTGAAAACAAACCTTTATATGCTTTGGCAAACACGTTATATTTAAACAAGATATGAATCCTTTATTTCATTTAACTCGCACATCAATGTACATAACAATTGTTATATCTCTAAAACAGTGCATTAAATTTGAAAATAGTTTTTTTTATACTAAAAACTTGCTTTTCAGACTCCAATCGAAGGTTTTTTTTACTAAAGTTAAAAAAAAAAATTGGACCCGATGTCTGGGTCTTAAACCACTGTGCATGATGTAACTTAGCTTGAGTAACTTCAGCCCTAATGCCTATCGCATTAGAGCTGGAGTCGAATGTCGGGCAAGTCGACCGTTGAGACAACTCGACTCGGGACAAGTCGACCGTTGAGACAACTCGACCCTTGAGACAAGTCGCCCGGTTTGACAACTCAACTCGGGACAACTCGACCGTTGAGACAGCTCGACTCAATGAAAATGTATACACGTGGAGCGGAAAAAGTTGCAATCTGTGGCAGAACCTGGGCACAGCACGGGCATACTCGATGCACAGAGGCGCGCTCCGATCCGGTGGCCGGCGCGTTGGGCCGGCGCGCCCTGCATGCGAGGACCGGGCCCGGCCCGGCACGCGGGCACATTGACCGGCGCGGCAAGTGGGCTTACAGGCCCGGCAAAAACAATGCCACCGTGCACGGCACGGCCACATTGACCAGGGATAAGTGCGCGCACAGGCCCGGCAAAAACGATGTCACCATGCACGGTACGGCCACGTTGACCGGGGATGCGCGTGGCCCGGAAAAACGGACGATGTGCACGGTCAATTCACTGCGCTATATCGGCTCAGTTTTTTTTTTGAGATGCAACAAAAAAACTCATGTGTCATAACTCCCAATCGGCGATCAGCCGCCGTCAAAATCCCCAGTACTATCCCCAAAACTAGGCCCCAAAACAAGTGAGTCGACTTGACTCAACGGTCGACTTGTCTCAGCGGTCGATTTGTCTTTCCATTTATCACACATACGGTCGAGTTGTCTGAATGGTCGAGTTGTCTCAACGGTCGACTTGTCCCGAGTCGAGTTGTCTCAACGGTCGACTTGTCTGACCCCCCTGGAGTCACAACTACGTTAAAAGTACCGGGTCGTAAGAGTCCCGAAATCCCGGACTCTGTATCCCCAGTGCATTACAAAAACGGTCCATTTTCCCTATATTATCCCGACCCAGATTCCATAATTCATACCTCATACGATGCAACAGGCATTTACGAAGCTATTATAAATCGACTTTTTATCGTATAAATTTTTCAATGATTTTGGTGGCGATTCTCTAGAAACCATGAGAAAAGTTGCGCGGCACTATTCTGCCGACCGCCGTTGACCCCCAAAAAAACACAACTTTGGCAAATAAAAACATCAGATTTACCTCAAAACAGCCTTCAAATTACTAGATACGCCACCTGAGGTACAAGGAGAGATCGATGATTAAAATCAAGGTGCTGAAGTTTGCTTACGAGTCGGATGAAAAGTGAAATTTCCCGTTCAATTCCGAGAGCTCCCCTCGCGATCTATTTAATTTGTGTATTTGTGATTTAATTTGTGTATTTGTGTAAGTCGGCAAAATGACGACTTGCAGCAGAAGCCGACATTCGCGTAAGTCGTCACAAATTCTCTGGTCCCGAGAGTGCCGTCTTAGCTGGAGTTTATTGTAGGATAAGTAAACAATCCAAAACCTGAAATTTTCGGGGATTTCAGGACCTAGTGCCCCTTTAAAGTTTATTTTATTGGAATATTATTTAAAAATCTTAAATGGAAAATTTGAGGGGAAGAAAATTATTCTAGAAATTAAAACACTGAAAATCGAACCGGGAGGTTTTCAGTAATGGAATTGTGCCAATTTGGTAGAAACAATAAAATTCACTTGTGATTTTGTGGTGTATATGAATAAAAAAAGAAAGAAGTCTGCTCATTTAATGCTGTGTAGTGAATATTCATGTTTGAAAATGTATTTACAGAAATAGTGTATGATAACATTTGTTAATTTGTTTATTTTATCATATTCACCATTTTAGCTCAATGAATACAAAGCTGTCATCACGGCTACCGAGGGATTTGAAGCTTCTCTACGGAAAACAGGTCAGTCAGCAGTTACACAGCAAACCAAAACAAATAATCATACAGAATATTTATATAATATTGGATGGCTTTGAGGTGGATACAAGAATATATTGCATGAGCTATGACAATATTGCACGAGTCGAAGACAATATATTCTTGTATCCCCCCCCCAAAAAAGCCATCCAATATTATTATTTTTTATATCGAGCTGACTTAATTCGCTAGAAATACAATTCAAGACACTGTCTTCATTTCTCCTTTTTCGTCAAACTATTTGAAGCTGCCATTGTAATTGTTGACAACATTGCGCGTATATCTGGCCTGCTGCGCGCTGCATGCTTGCTGCGTGGGCGTCTTTGTTCAACGGTACTGCGCACTACGCTCTGTTGAGTGGTTGACAACTGTGAGTTTCCAGCGAAAATGCCTGGATGAGGGCGCGCCGGAGAATTTCCAAATGATTGCTATCTTGGTTCGTTTCACAAAAGCATACAATACGCTGATTTATTTTTGACCGCTGGAAGCCTCATATAAATAATAAAATAAAACACTGCCTTGAAGCTAAATATTTGAAATAGCAGAGAATTTCTCTTATTCAGGGTTTATTGCAGAAACTGCTTCTCCACTGCTGACCTACGCCAGAGATGTCGATGTCCACTTTGCTAACAAAAAGGTGAATTATTTTTTTTAAGGTACTTCTCAATATGTTGTGGCAACATTTCTTTAATAGCAACATTCAGTTTGTTTGGACTTGTGACTGGACTTGTGACTGGACTTGTGAAAGGACTTGTGAAAGGACTTGTGATTTACTTGTGATTTACTTGTGACTGGACTTGTGATTTACTTGTGACTGGACTTGTGATTTACTTGTGACTGGACTTGTGATTTACTTGTGACTGGACTTGTGACTGGACTTGTGATGTACTTGACTACATCCCTGACATTGTTTATGTTTGGTTTATTTCCTTTTTGCAAGTGTCAAGAGCTGATAGTTGAAGCCCGCAAGCTGATGAAGAGAGAGCTGCACAATACAAAGAGAGTCGGTACAATGAAGGTTGACAACAAGAACGTCAAAGATCAAACACAAGATGCCAAGGTTAGAATTTGTTGGAAATTGTGTGCTTCAAGACTAAACTGGATTTGATTTTGTCGTTCTAATCAGCCTTTAAGAGTTCTTGCAAGTTTAAAACATTAATTGAAATGTTTATTGTTGAAATGTGTTGAATGAACTTATCATATTAAATATTCAATTTCACTTGAGGACACTTGCAATGCATATTTTTTTACTTCTTTCAGGACAAGTGCCACGTGAGCGAGGGTATCTGTGCACTGCCTGAGTGTGCAGTCAGTGAAAGCATAGAGTGTCTTGTTAATCTAGCCTACCAGACATTACAAGAAGCTGCTAGTAATACACCACAATGGTGAGTTGGAAAATGTGTCCATCTGGCTTTGCATTTTCATTAATTAATTTGGGGAGCTAATCATCCTTACTCGCAGCAGAAGCTGAATTGTGAAGGATGCAGCTACAACATGGTCGAGCCGAAGGCATGTTATGTACAAGCGCCTCAAGCAGCCATCGTATGACCCTCGTGGCACAGGAGAGAATTAATGAACAACTCTACTCACATATTACCCAATCCGGGAATCAAACCCAGGCCACACCGGTGAGAGGCAAGTGCTTTACGCACTGCGCCACCCATGCCAACTGCCTGATGTGATGTGTTTATAGTAAAGTAAAGTCTGTCGTGAGCCAATATGGCCCATCAGGCCACCATTTATCTATGGTTTCCTTTGCATGAAACGACCGGGAATATTTCTATTCACCCTGGATGGGGTGCTGGTCCATCTTAAGTTACTCCTCAGCTAATGCCGATACCCATTTGTACTCCTGGTTTAAGAGAGTTAAGTGGGGATGAAGTGGCTTGCCCAACATATGACCAGCAACTGAATTCAAACCCACAACCCTCTTGCCTTTTGTCCAGGCAAATTGAATTGTGTTGAACATTTTGTAGGTCAGTGTACGCAATATATTCAACATTAACCCACATAGTGTAAAGGATTTTTGCTAATGTCTTATTTTTATGTTTGCAGTGCCATCCAGCTGTTCTACACAGTGCGAAACATGTTTGAGATATTTTGCGATGTCGTACCCACATACCACAGAGATAGTCTGGTGAGTCAACTTCTAGATTTCTTTAAACGGTCATTCGGTACTTCTGAATTTCACTGTCATGTGCTAAATGTCATAGTTGCTAAAAACAAATTGTCCGAAATGCAGAGATAGGTGCTCAAAGATTGTCTTGGAGATTAGTCAAAAGACCATTGGAAAAAAGAAGACTTTTTCAATATGCAGTTTTTCTTCAAGATGATATTATGTAAGATGTAACAATTTGTCAGGTGCACCACAAAGTGACAGATCATCTATGGACCTTGTGCACACGATATATCACTTTGTGGGGCAACTGACACATTTTATGGGAAGATTTTGTACCATTACTAATTTTTCACCGAGTAGGCCTAATTTTTGTAAATAATTTGGCCAGTTTATTTTCAACAAATGCACGAATAAATAGAGTCCAAGTCTGTGTCATGAAAATGTGAACATGTAGTGAACATGAGTCAGAAGTGAACATGAGTAGTCACTAAAGGCCTTTTTACACTAGAGCCTCTCAACCCGGGTTGAAAATCTCAACCTGTCAACTGTCTTTTGATCCAATGAAGATCCAAACTTTGCAAAAGCAAATGCTACAAAATGCAACAAAATATGACTTTGTCGTGTCAGTGCAATAAGGTCGTAACTCCATTCTGCAAAAAAGTTGTATCTTGCACGAATAAACTCAGTGTAAAAACGTTGTATCTCAACGTCCGTTGACTTTGTGTGTTACATCCGGGTTATTTTAAGTGAGATACGACCTTTTGACGTTCTGAAACTTGTGTTTTTCGTACGGCCCATTTTAGGAGATACGACCTTGTTGCACGAACATGACGAATTGCTAACTTGGGTTGTAAATGGCACATAGGGACATTTGCAATTATCCCGAAACACACCTATCGATTTAACGAGAAAATCCTAGCTCAAAGTGAAGATAGGACTGGTACCAAATAACTTATGATTGAAACTATTCTGCCTGGTATCATTCAGAAGAAAATAATCAGTGAAGGTGCTTTTAGAAAGTGTGCCCGCTGGCACATATTTTTCATGTGTTAGCAATGAAATCCAGTTATGAGACCCCTAAAATTGTGCAAACATTTTCTCTGTTTTCTCAAAATGTATAGTAACCACTGAGCTGAAATGTCAACAAGTTAGTTGTTATGCACCCTTCTTAAGATTTTGAGCAATATTGAGCCCCCCCCCCCAAAAAAAATTGCACCAAAGGCAAATATTCCCATATTCCTTAAACCAGTTCATGCCGGACGCCATGTATACACGCAAAGATGACAGATAAACACACAGGGAGCAAGGCCGGAAATATCTGTCAGCGACTCGCTTGCAGCGAGTGAGGCCGGAAATATGAGTGTGCTGCCCGAGGGTGATGGCTTCAACCCGCCTGGCTTGAGGTCGAGTGAAAATATATCCCACGCCTCGTTCCGTTCTTGTCAAAATAATCTCAACTTGAACTTGTTAAAGCAAGGATGAAATCAACAACCAAAGTAATATTGATATTGTCTTACAATTGCTTTACAGAAATCTTGACTTTTGCATTATTTTTTCTCATTTTTCTTGTGAAACAGCAAAAGCTACCCCAGGTGTGCGCTCTCCACCTCAACAACTGCATGTACATCGCCCATCACCTGTTGACGCTGGGCCATCAGTATCGTCAATCCTTACCCCCACCCCTCTGTGATGGCACGTCCATGTTTGTCGACCTAATTTCTGTCTTCAGGAAGCTGGCATCCGAATGTTTCTTTGCTCAAATGGTAAAAAAAATAGCAGCCTATTTTTTTCTCATTTGTACCCAGTCAACACATGTTGGGTTTCTACTGTACCTCCCAATATTTCAGTCGGACTAATCTTCAGAACTGAGTTTTTAGCAGCGGCTAGCAGCTCAACAAATCATCATGTCTCTCCGTTAGTCCGTTCGCTAGTTAGTTCGTTCGTTAGTTAGTTAGTAACAAACGTTGACATTGTCTGTTGCTCCTACATACTTTGACAGATTTTAACCCAACTTTGTCAAAAGTATCAGTAGCCCAGCCCCACCATGTCACATGACCAAACTGGGGTTAAAGGTCATCATGGGGTCAAGGTTAAGATATTGTCAAATTCCAAATAAGCTCAAATGACAAAAGTAGCGCTGTCAACATGTTGGTTGTGGGTCAAACATTAAAACATGTCCTTGGTGTCTTTTTTTATCTGACCTACAGCTATGGGGTAAAACGTCAAAATAAGTTGCACATGCATTTGTTGGCCCGCAGCCTCCAAGATCCGATCGAGCTTGTTTAATTATTGATGTAGAACTTAGCCGCTTGTTAACCCTAACACTGTACATCAGGTGTAATCCTCTGTGGGACCTTGCTGCACTGAGCCACCAACACCATTGCATAGACGGCCAATTCTAAAACAATCGAAGCTAGTCTCATTGAGCAATGCCACAGTTGTATCCTGCTGCATTCAGTGACCACAGACTCGGAGGCAGTTTTGACTGGAGATTTTTGACCTGATAGATCTTGCTGAAAGAGCAGACATGTCATTTTGACAAGTGTTACACATTGCTGCATTTAGCAGGGTTTCTAGCCTGAATACCCTGGAGGGTGAGGGTTAAGGCCAGTGTATCTTTCTTGGATTCGCCAATCCTAAGTTTTGACATCACAGCAGGTATTCTTGCTGCAGATGGCAGGAGTTGCAGATCAAGTCACCTGCAGCGAATTTGGCTTTGAATGTTATGTGATGTCAAATGTGCACATTCAAGCAAAATAACCTTCCTGATCGTGTTATTGTTACTGCTTCTATGTTGCAGAGAATTCAGCGAGATCAATTAGTGGAGAGTCTGTCTGGTGCTGAGGGCTTTGACCAAGTAGCGACTGACGACAACTTCTTGGCATGTGAGAGGGCCATTAAACAAGTAGGTTCGGCAACAATCAAAAATTTTAGGCCAAGTGAAAAATAAACCAGTTTCTTGCCATGGCCCACTTGGGTTTTTCCTGCTCGCTTCCTTTGTTGTGTTGTTTTTATTCATATATTTACAAAATAATTTACAAATGTATTGTCAATGTATTTGTTTCTAATGAAATTGTACCTTTGTAGAAGGGGTGACAGCTCCTTCAGACACAATTTTGTACCAGCAAAAGAGTCGAGAAAATGCATCGATCAATTCATCATCTTGGAAAATCAACCATCTTGGGGGGGGGGGGGTGCCCGCCTCCTTAATTTTTTTCAGAGGGCTTGGAGGATAAACTATTTTTGTTTTTTTTACTCGGCCTTATCTCGGACTTGGATTTTCACATAAGAATATTCAAATATTCAATTTTGTTGATAAAAATGAAGTCAAAGTAAAGTTTCACCTCTGCCTTTTTGGCTAGGAATCTTCCCAAATCCTTTAAAGAAATCCTCCATTGTGCATTTCTGAAAATTACAGCAAAAGCAAATGTTGTATATTAATCCTTTAACAGGCACGATTATGTCTGAAATCAGACCTTTTGAATCTGAGACATTACTGGTCTCGAAAGGAATGCATCTTTCAGAGGCAATCTCATCCCTGTCTTTATCCCAATGCAGGTTGTCCATCAGTTGGGTCACCTCCAGCGAGTCTGGACCGACATCCTCCCCAGTAAGATCTACACCAAGGCCATGTCTACACTCATCAACACGGTACTCATGCACCAACGGTACTCATGCACATCGTGGAGAAAGTCTCGTCACTTGAGGTGAGAAGATCCCTAAAGTATTTGACTGTTTCATGCAGGTATGTCGTCAAGAACACACAACTGATTGAATTCTGTACAAACCTCTGGCGTCTTGGCATGGGCGTCAGGCGCCGTTGGCAATGCATTAGATTGTCCCTCCCAGTGGTCTCCCTGAACTCTCCTTTTGAAAGTGTGGAGGTGGTACTTGTGCATGGAGTGCATAGGCTGCCAACAAATTCCTAACTCAACATGTCTTAGGGACTATTGTTAAGCTGTGGCAGGAGCTTCTACATGTCACTTGGTGGTCAGTTGGTCGGTCTGTCTGTCTGTCCCCAAAAATTGACCAAAAATCTTTGACCAAAAATTGAAAAATTCCATGCCGTTGTCAGTAAATGCACTCTAGACGAAAGTTATCGGAAAACGAGGTTTGTCTCGATCGATGCGTATGCGCATCTATTTTGCATATGTCTGTCCTCGGAAAATTGAGCAAAAGCTAGCTCCCTAAGTTTCCAATATAATGTAACTACAACATTTTCGCAAACAAAAACAGTGATATAGTTAACAAAAATTGTTTGTAACATTTTGTAAAGTTGTTTATGAAAATTTTGTAAATGGAGGCAAGATAATGCTTAATAATGTTAATAGTCACGTAGTGTGTAGCCCGCTATTTTGATGGGAAACTTAGGGGGCTTATTTTGGTCAATTTTCAGCTCGTGATTTTCACGTGAGATGGCTGCCTGGGCTTGTTTTTATGCACAATCATTTCATGCAAGGTGACCAGAGCTTATTGTGCACTCACACTTGTTTCGTCTGTGATGTCCTTGTGGAATACTGCCACTAATTGGTTAGAACATTTTTGTTGTTGCTCACCTTGACAGGACATCTCAGCTGATGATGCACAGCAGTTATATTCGTTACTCTCGGGACTGCAAGACAGAATTCCACACTTGATCAAACCAGGAGAAGATGAGGTAAGAAAGCAATTCCTGAATCTAATTTGTTTGTTGTTGCAGAATTTGTTGATAAGATGTTAGGTGGCCCACGAAGTGATGTATATCATGTGTTGAATAATGCACAGTGTGTTGCTTTGTGCATACCAAACATAAACACAAATGTTGGTTGTTTGTTTTTAACAAGCACATTCTGTTGAATGCAAACAACATATTACTGTTGAGAGGTGCATTATTTCACATTAAAAAAATGAATCACTGTGGTTTTTGTTAGGTGTGTAGCAGACTACTCCATAGCTTAGAAAAGTGTATGATCTCTGTATATATTGTTGCAGAGGATGGACACGACCGATAATGCATCGCTTGAACGATACGTGATTACCATTGCAAGCTTATGCTTCATTTGCTCATAAATTGCCCACAAATCCACTTTTCAAACAACTAGAAGTGCATGGGCGTCGCGAGGGGGGGGGCAAGGGGAGCACTTGCCCCCCCCCCCCCCCGGAAAAGCCACAAAAAAAAACAAAAAAAGAAGGAAAAAAAAAGAAAGAAAGAAAAAGAGGCGCGAAGACAAAGTGTTGTGTAAATTTAATGAGTTGGGGGGGGGGCAAAATGTCCCTGCCCCCCCTCTAAAACTGATAAAGCGAGAATGTGTTGAGAAATACAAGTATTTTTGGGCAAAAAAAATTTTGCCCCCCTCTAGAAAAATCCTAGCGACGCCCATGTAAAAGTGTATTCCTTATTGTAAAGGAGGTTGACTGTTCGTATTTTGATTGATGCGTAGGAACCAGTTTTGGTGCAGAGTACCGTTGATCAGTGGATGTCATTCAGCGAGATGCTGTTTATGCTAGACGCCAGCATGCAAGATATTGTTGACAGGTGGGCGGAGGGCAAGGTGAGATACAACACAAATCAGATTCAAATTATAAGCTGGAAAATTCTTTCAGGTTGAACAAAGAAATTGACTGGAGTGGGGTTTGGACCAATGACCTCCGGATTGTCGTTCCAGTGCTCGATCAACTGAACTATCTAGCCCTATGCTGGCAGTTCCCCATTTGTAATAAAAAAAGTTGTTTCTTGTCTGAGTGATCCCCGTTTGGTATTTGTAGGTTTGCAGCATTGCTAACGTTGCTAGCATCGTGACTTAGGGCGTGATCCCTGGCTACATGGTATATGTAGGATTATGGCTTCTGACTAGCACCCCTTGAACAAAGACATTGACAAACCACCAACATTGGGCTGGATAGCTCAGTTGGTAAGAGCACCGGAACGGCAATCCGAAGGTCACAGGTTCAACCCCTGCTCTTTGCTCAACTTTAAAATTAAAAACATTGTTTATGTTGGGAACTCCTCTTCTTGTCTAGTTGCTCTTTAAACATTTGAGACTGTGATTCTCTCCGTCATTCCAGGGACCACTCGCTATGGTGTTCAGCGCCAGTGACGTGAAGAGCCTGATACAGGCCATCTTCCAGAACACCGACAGACAAGCCACAGCGCTCGCCAAAATCAGATAGGACCAGCCGGGAAAGTAAGCTGAGTTCAAGGCATATAGGATCATTTGCCATCATTTCATGAACTGGACCAAATTTAAGGGCTAATAATTTATAGCTGACGTCGTTCCACTGAGCTGTTCAATGTATTGTGTCTCCATGCTGAAAAACCACGAAAAAAAGCTGTTCTTTTTCATCCCTCAAAGTGCAGTTTGTAGAATCTGTCATGCATAGAACCCATAGGTCACAGGGTGTGCCTGAGTGCCAGCTCTGTCAGGGGAAAGTAATGCACAGATATATGTAGTGTACCCAAGTATATGCATGAAGTCAACAGCCAACTCACAGCTGTTTAACAGATGTAGTATTTTAGATAACTGTCTGTTCTCAGCGATGGTTGGGTCCGTATGATAGGCAGAGTGTGATATGGACCATGGTATATGAGATATTATCTTCATATAAACTTGAATCCTCGATCCTGATTGGTGAATCCATGGCAACAAGCCGTGCTACATATAACAATGTAGCACGGCCACAGTCCATACTGCACTCCGCATATTGCACTATTCTAAGATGCGCGCGCCATTCCATACGAACATGAACAGCGGCATGTGTGTTTCATCTTACTGTGCCTCAAGTTTGCTTAAAGATGAATTTGTTATCGCGCTCACGTTTGTGGAACACAAAAAATGCAGTGCGTCTGTGTCCCACATACCACTCAGCCGAATGTGGGACACAGACACACTGCATTATTCCGTGTTCCACTCGCACTCGCGGGATAACTAATAATACCACATTGTTGCCATGGATCGACCAATCAGGAACTAGTCATGGCGCCTTTCATTTGCAAACATCAAAAACCAAAACTGCCAAGTTATTATGAAATATCTTGACTGTTAGTGAATAATAGTCTCAAGCATCCTGTGAAATCACGGCACCTGGTGTGCTGTCATTTTCAAGAAAAGTGGGATTTTGTATCAATTTCCACCGATGGTCGGCCCTGTTTGAGAGAGAAGCTTGACTTTCTGTCTGTTCCCATCCATCTACTGTTGCCGTATACCTAGATGTAGAACAAAAAGATATATTGCAATAGCTTTTTTTCCCACGTGCTGCATCTCCTTGGAATTCTTTGCTTGGTGCTTATTTCCCTCCAACCTATGATCTGTCCTGCTTCAAGAGGCCCTTCAAGGGCGTTGGATTGGTGGTCTGCGGGTAAAGCTGCAGGTTGTGGGTTCGAGTCCAGCCTGGGGTCATGGTGGGTGTGCCCTTGGGCAAGGCACCTTGTCACTAATTGCTTCTCTCCCACCCAGGAGTAATAGGCTATCAGCTTTGGTCCAAAAAATGGGCCACCGGTACCAGACGATTGAAAAGAGCAATGCTCATAGCGATTTTTTGAAAGGCATATCTAGAGTTGGAGAATGCGTGATAGCTTTGCAGTGTGAGTGGTGGCAGTTTTTTGGGTGTTATCACTTTTGATTTGTGTTTTCATTCAAAATGGCCGTACGTCAATATGCTTGAACCAAATAAATTATATGTGGTAATTACAAGCATGTTTTGGCCTCCATTTTAAAAAAGAAAACAAGGGACAGCACCCAAAAAGCTGCCACCGCTGCAATGCTGTCGCATATTTTTTGACTAGAGGGGTGCATACCTTGCCAAAAATCACAATGAGCATTATTCCCCTCATTTGATACTGACCAAACCCCCACACTGATGGCTTATAAGTGGGTGCCTATGAGGGCAGAGATGGTGTGGTTGATTTAGCTGCTTTGCTCTGACTTGTAGCCCTGTATATCTGGAGTGGCTTGTAGCCTTGTTCAGGGCGAATAGGCATAAAAAAAAAACAAGTCTAAAACCCAGATGGGGATCTTTCTGTGCCTCCTAGACCACTGTTTTGGTGGGGAACACTTGGTTTTACCATGAATTAATTGGAGTGGGGTAATCGTTTCTCTTGTTTTCCAGATTTATATGCTCATTCAGAGTGAGAAGATCAAGAATGACTACACGTGTCTCTGGTTGGCAAGATGCTGTGAGTATTACCGTCAGTTGTTAATGACGTTTCTTCTTCCAACTTCAAAGTTGCTAATTATGGGAATGAATCTACCTGTTAAGCCTCAACTCATAATGTATTGACCATGCACTCACAACTGTGACTGCACAAGCAAATGTCCAACTAAAGTCACGACACGTCGCGTGCATGCATTTCATGTACTGCTGGAAAATCCAGAGTGGCATTAGGGAGATGCACATGTTGCCCATGTGTGAGGTAGACTGACGTGTCTCTAACAATGACATAACCAGCATGCACTTGCCCTGATCGTATATTAAGGATGTGACTTGGCGTTTTATTTTGTAAACCTTGAGCAAATATTTTACGAACTGTTTTAAACATTTAGCCATTGACAGTGGTTTTTGCATACCCATTTTGTCTGATCTGCAGACCGGCGTGATTGACATGATAAATCAACAATGGTTGACATAGTAAATAGCGGGCAGTCGTTGATAAAGTAAACATGTTCTACCTGTTCCCCAAATGTAATCAATTATGAGGTGCTTCTAAGGTTTTGTAAATTAAGTAGGTTTGAAAACAACGTTAATTATTTGTGCTACATATATGTGTGGTTGTCTCAAAGGAAGATCGGGTGAACGGAGATCCCTTTTATATAATTCGGGTTTTGTTTAAATGTTTTGAAAAATTAGTAAACGGAGTAAGAAGTTTTTTTGTTTCATACGTGTAAACGTCACATCTTAATCCTATATTTGCCATGTTGGATTTGTTCTATCACATTTCAAGCAGATTGTACGACAGAAATTTGCTACATTGAACATCCCTCTTGGCTCCCAAATATTGTACACAGTTACACTGAGCATTGCTGGCCGAAAATTGCTGAAATGAGCATCCACTGAACCGAACCATCTTTTGTGGACCCAATGTGTTTTCTTACAGCAGTATCCTATGTATTTATAACCTTTCTTTGTGTTGTTTTCGTTGTTCAGACATCATGAATCGTAAGGCCAGACTAGCCTGGGAGTTGTACCTTAAGATGGAGACGTCTGGTGAATCGTTCAGCCTGCTGCAGCTCATTGCCAACGACGGCTACAAGGTAAATCATCATCCCCTATTTTAGTCCGTTGGATGTTTGGTCAAGATTTTGGCATTAGCCCCAAATTAGTATCCAGTCACTCAATCTCAACCTGCAGCCGATTTCACAAAACAGATTGGTCACTTCGTCCAAACGCAAATGGTAGAGGAGACATAAATCTAAATATAACGCATGTGTAGAAAAGAATGCAGTATCCAGACGCTACTTCAGCGGTTGTGTACAAAGTCTATGGAGAGTCAAGAAAACTTTCCAAGTATTTCTGAACCAAATTGGAAGTGTTTCTCAGTCCCAGATTCATGTTTGTGAAACATTTTTGCAATGACTGATCTTTATTGAGATGATGTGTGAAGACAAAAGTGGCGTCAGGTTGCAACATTGTTTCCCACGTGTAAAATCAACGAGAATACGAATCCCTGTCAAAAAAAGAAAAAAATGATTCATTGCACATTTACCACTTTGTGTCATTAGCTTGAATAATGAAGGATGCACTTTTGTGTCCCAACTTTGGTAAGCATGTAGAGGGCATCATAAAATACTAGAATAGCCAAAAATCCCAAACTGCTTAAAATATTGATTTTTGGACAATTTCAACACGGTGGGATATGATCGAAAAATTCAGGCTTTTCATTCAAACTTCTGGTTTTTTTGCTCGACCTCAAATTGGAATTGTCAAGGTCTCCTCTCAATTTTCATATTCCAACTTTTCTGTCGGTAGATGGGCCAGTTCTACTATGCTTTCGATGTCCTGGAAAGATTGGACCCCAATCCTGAATACTGGGAAGGCAAGCGAGGGGCGTGCGTGGGCGTATTCCAGCAGATCATTGCTGGTCATGAACCAAGGTGGGTGTCATCTCTGTCAATCAGCAGTGCACACTGACCAATTAGATCTCAAATTCTGGTCAGGTGACTACAGTACATCAATCAAACAGTGCACACTGACCAATCAGATCTCAACCTTTGGTCAGGTGACAGTCAGGTGACCACAGTTCATCAATCAAACAGTGCGTACTGACCAATTACATCTCAATTAGTATATCACTCCGGTGCTCTACCAACTGAGCTATCCAGCCCAATGTTGGCGGTTCCCTAATTGTCAATGTCTCTGTCAAAGGGGCGCTAGTCAGAAGCCCTCAACCCGCATATGCCATGCAGCCAGGGATCACGCCCAGAGTCACGATGCAGACCTGGGAAATATAAAACAGGGATCACTCAGAGAGGATACGGCTTTTTATTACAAATTTTCATGAATACTTTTCAACTTCTTACCCCTTTAGTTCAAATTCATTGATCTTTATGGATTTTTCCTTTGTCCCCATATTCTATGAACAGCTTTCATTTTCACTATTAGGTTTTGCCCTTCACCGACTTATAAACACGTTACCTCCCGAGTGAAAGTTGGAAAAAAATCACTCGGTTGGGACTCGAACCCATGACCTCCTGCTTTCTAGTGCAGACATCTTACCACTGGACCACCAATCTCGTAAACTCGGTGGTCGAGTCATGGGTTCAAATCCCACCCGAGTGATTTTTTGAAGGGCAAATCTTAATATTGAAATGCATCATCCCGACGCAAAGTCCATCTTGTTAATAGCTTTCATTTTTATGTGCACAAAACCCAGTGAAGTTCAAGCCACTAGATTTTTGTCATTTTTTTTCCTCTACAGAGAAACACTCTGTGAGACATCCTCCAAATCTTGCGCAACACCAGTAACCCGCAGGTGGAATACATCATCCGTGTCATGAAGAAGTGGGCCAAGGACAACAGGGTACCAGTTTCCTGAGGTGGTCCCTATCCTAGTCTTGAGATTGTTTAGATTTGTACATCCCAAATGTCCTGCTTCGCAAAGGGATTTTCCAAAGTATTTGTTCTTCACATTGGGAAATTTGCCTTGAAATATTTCTCTATTTAGCTTTGGCAAGATGGTTATGCAGGAGAAAACAACAGTTCTGGAGAGAGGCTTAAGTCTCTCATGGCATAAACAAAGTAGGCTTGCCTGGTTAAGCTGGACTGTGTGACTCGGTCAGTGACTCAGTCAACAACTCAGTGACTCGATCAGCAACTCAGTGATTCAGTCAGATTCAGTCAGTGACTCGGTCAGTGACTCGTCAGTGACTCGTCAGTGACTCGTCAGTGATTCGGTCAATGTCTTGGTTAGTGAATCACTCAGTGACTCATTGAGCAACGTGGTGGCTGTCATCAACTCAGTGACTTGGTCAGTGACTCCGTCAGTGCCTCATTGAGCGACTCAGTGACTCAGTCATGCAGTGACTCGGTGACTCGGTCAGTGTCTCATCCCGCAGTCAGTGATTCGGTCAGTGACTCGGTCAGTGCCTCATTGAGTGACTCAGTGACTCAGTCATGCAGTGACTCGGTGACTCGGTCAGTGTCTCATCCCGCAGTCACTGATTCGGTCAGTGACTCGGTCAGTGCCTCATTGAGCGACTCAGTGACTCAGTCATGCAGTGACTCAGTGACTCGGTCAGTGTCTCATCGCGCAGTCAGTGATTCGGTCAGTGACTCGGTCAGTCAGTGATAATAGTGACTGACTCGATCAGTTAATACTCAGTGACTCGGTCGGACAGTCAGTCAGGCAGCATTGAAATGTTCATCATAATTGTGAATGTTCACGTCACAAATGTTGCTTACATGTAGGACAACTCTGCAAGTTTGTATCTTGGAGTTTCTTGGGCCTGTTTAGAGACAACCCAACGGCATGAGAATGGGCCAGGAATGGTTATTCAAGGAGGGGGTAGTCATCTGTATGTACAGGCATGCAACTTTTCCTCGGATCAGCTGATTTCCTCTTTTTTTTACTTCCCATGTGTGCCATTGAAAATAGAAAAACACTGTACAAAGTCTGGGAAAAATTTGAATTTCCTCTTTTTTTATGATTTCCCAGTTGCATGCCTGTATGTAATGTAATTATACTAAATAATGGTTTATATTTATATAAATATACATGTACAAGTTTTCAGAGCACGTTTGTCAAGCAATTTGGGTGTAAGGTCCAGAAGGCATGAAACAAATTGAAAATAAGTGATTTGTACTGGGCCCAATTTCATAGCGCTGCTAAGCACACAATTTCTGCCAGCAGAGCCTCTCTGTCTATATTACGGAGATCGTAAGCAGTAAACACAGCAAAAGGCACGCTAATACCTCAGAGGAACAATTTAACTTACCGTAAGCAATAAACACAGCAAAAGGCATGCTAATATACCTCAGAGGAACAATTTGCTTAACTTGCCGTAAGCAGTAAACACAGCAAAAGGCATGTATACCTCAGAGGAACAATTTGCTTAGCTTTTGACGTGACAATGTACATGTAGATCTCAATCTGGTAACTGTTAAGCAGCGCCATAAAATTGGGCCCAGATTGTATTCAAGTCCCGAGTCCACACAAATCCTTGAAAGTCAATCTTGTCATCCATGTCCCAAGTCAGTTTCAGAAATTTCAATCCAACAGAATCTTTCTCAAAGGCAATCTATCACATTGTAAATACTATATTTTTTTCATGTACAATATTGGGAAAGAATGTTGCAACCTGATGCTGCTTTTTCTTCATATCATGTCAGTGAAGTCATTCATTGCAAAAATGATGATAATAGACATGAATCTGGGACTGAGAAATACTTAAGAGAACATTTTCTTGACGCTCCATACTTAACGCCGCTGAAGTGGCGTCAGGTTGCAACATTCTTTGCCAATATTGTGTGATATTCTGACTTCATTTCTTTATTTCATCTGTAAAAACATTAAATGTTTACTGCCTTTCTTTAAAGGGAAGATACAACATTTGCAAACATCACAAAACGAAATGATCAAATTATCACGAAATACCTTACTGGATTGTTGGGGAATGACAGTCTAAAGCATCCTGTAAAATTGTGGCTCCTGATGTGCTGACATTTTAAAGAAAAATGGTACTTTTCCAACGCTGGTCGGCCGACCAGCATTGGAGAAAACTGGCAATTTTTCAAAAATTGCTCCCAATTTTTTTATAATTAGTTATTTTCTTTGCAATTGATTACACACCTGTGAAGAGGTATAAGTCTGCTAGACTGATTCTCTGACTTTTTGATTCCCCAAAGTCTATTAGTTGCTCCGTTTTATCTTATAAGTGGGGTCACCAGACTGCAAATACATGACTGATTTTCTTGGCTTTTCCAGCATCTACAAGCCCAAACGTGAAAAAAGTCATTTTAACAATATTTGCTAAAACATACTAATCCTCCAAATCCATTTATTTCTGAAAATTGCAGCGAAGCAAATGTTGTACATGCCCTTTAAGTCTGATAAATATTTTCTTGCAGTGTAAATATTGTGTAGGTGAATTTTAAAAGTAAATGTGTACTTAAAATATTGTTGGAATGCTGTGCATAGTTCTTTGAATAAAGGATATTAAATCATCACAATAAATGAAAGTGAAAAAAAATACCTGTTTGTTATTGTTTTGTTTGTTTTCTTGGAAGTTTGTTTGGGATTCTGAAAACAAAATTTCAGTTTATTTAAAAGATAAGTTCAGTAAATTTATGTTTGGGCATGGAGCTATAAAAAGTTGGGAAGGTAAGAAAAAAAAAGAATAATATAATTATGGTGGGACTCGAACCTGAGTCGCCTGATTGAGAGTCCTACGCCGGTCCACAAGACCATTAAGGCACTCAAATGTTATACTAGTTCTGCTTAATTACAATTGTAAGATAGGCTTATCGTGGCTTTTCACGTTGACGCCCGTGCACGCTTAGACGTAAAACACAGTCTGACGATGTAAAACATTCGTTTGATTTTGGGTGTAGCTGTTCTAATTGATCTAAATGTAATTGGAAAATGGTAAAGGGTGTCAACTGAACTAAACTCCTGAAATTCAATGAAATAAAACTCGTACAATCCTTGGTTTCAGTACGAAACACACGTGTTCAACGGATGCAGAGAAGCCTATTTCTTTTGTTAAATTCCTTTGTTGAATCTGGCGTTAACAATAAAATGTTTCCATTGAGGGAAAAGGATTAAACGCCGCGATCTTTTTTCACGCTTGAGTGCATCTGAATGGGGAATATTGAAGCGGAAAATCACGATTTACAGCACTTAGGCAGCATTTTATCCCACATAATGATACTTTTTGAAGAGGAAATTGCATACTGAATACATCTATAGTTTCAAAATTCAAAAATTCGCGGTATTTAAAAAGTCCAGGAAATTTTTTTGGAAAAATTTCACCAAAACTTTCCTCATCCTAACGTAGGCGGCGCTATATATATATTTCCTTCTCAGTGCGCGCGATAGCCGCCGCCCGATCTGTGTATCACCTGTTTACCCAATCTCATTTTAGCATCACAATTTCAATTTATCTCACGAATAAAAGTTGAATAGGTCTAAAACTAAAATAATACATAATTAAGGTCAGTGAAAAAATGCAATCCGAATAAAAGTCAACTTTAATGGAACAAAAGTGACGCGTATCAGGATATTAATTAAAGGGCTCCGGTATACACATGAGCAAGAGGGAGGCGGGATTTTTTTTGTCGTGTGAGATGGGGGGGGGGGAACAAGCGAAATATATTTATTAAACTTGAAGTCGTAAGTGGAGAAATGTTTTTTAAATAAAAGGGCTATAAACTGTATATGTATTCAAAAAAGGAAGCCAGCCCCGCCCCCATCCCCTTGCAATGCCATAACACACACACGCTAATGCGCTAGCCAACTCTGGATACGGTGCACGTGCGGGAATGAATATATATAGCGCCGCCTACGTTAAGATGAGGAAAGTTTTGGTGAAATTTTTCCTAAAAAATTACCTCGACTCTTTAAATACGGCGAATTTTTGAATTTTGAAACTATAGTTGTATTCAGTATGCAATTTCCTCTTCAAAAAGTATCATTATGTAGGATAAAATGCTGCCTAAGTGCTGTAATTCGTGATTTTCCGCTTCAATATTCCCCATTCAGATGCACTCAAGCGTGAAAAAAGATCGCGGCGTTTAATCCTTTCGCTTCAATGGAAACATTTTATTGTTAACGCCAGATTCAACAAAGGAATTTAACAAAAGAAATGGGCTTCTCTGCATCCGTTGAACACGTGTGTTTCGTACTGAAACCAAAGATTGTACGAGTTTTATTTCATTGAATTTCAGGAGTTTAGTTCAGTTGACACCCTACACCCTTTTCCAAATAAATTTAGATCAACTTGAACAGCTACACCCAAAATCAAACGAATGTTTTACATCGTCAGACTGTGTTTTACGTCTAAGCGTGCATGGGCGCAATGTGAAAAGCCACGATAAGCCTATCTTACAGTTATATTTAAGCAGAACTAGTCGAGCATTGAGCTCGTGGACTCGTCTTGTGGACTGGCATATGACTCCCGATCAGGCGACTCAGGTTCGAGTCCCACCATTATTTTATTGTTACTTAATTTTCTTCCCTTTTTTTTTTTTTACATTCCCGAGACATAAATTGACTGAACTTATGTTAGAAAAATTGAACTGTTGTTTTCAGAATCAAATATAATTAAAAATATAAATATTCTTTTTTTATGAATATTCCTCCATGATTGGACCAAGAATTGAAAACTACAGGAGAGACAAGTTTGGAAATAACACAGTGTTTCCTGAAAAGCATTTGGAATTTAGTTTTTTCAACTTCGTTTAACAGTTTATATGAAACTTAACACAGAGTTATCACTGACTATGGTATTATTCTCGAACTAGTTGCAGAGCATTACACAAAATAAAACATATTTAACCAAAACATTTCACGCATGTCAGTACTGCAAGCGTAGAGTTTTAAAAACCAATGATATAGGCCTAATTTGTCTATTTTTCATGATAATCACCTGGCCACCGTTCAATTTAATGCGTTACTTAATTTTTGAGATAGTTTGTCGGCCAGGACTATCGTTTTTTCGAGCAAAAAGTGAGAAAAATAGTATGTTTGGACTGGGACTGCATCCTATCTCCAAGTTTTTCTCTGCGTTGACACAAGACACTGTTAAGGGAAAGAAAAACAATATTTTGTCTAAATCTTCTGTCTAGTTTGTCTATTTTTCAGGATAAATCACCTGACCACCGTTCAATTTAATGCATTACTCAATTTTTGAGATAGTTTGTCGTCAAGAACTATCGTTTTCGGTCAAAAAGTGAGGAAAATAGTATGTTTGGACTGGGACTGCATCCTATCGCCACGTTTTTCTCTGCGTTGACACAAGACACTGTTGAGGAAAAGAACAAGTATATTTTGTCTAAATCTTCTGTCTAGTTTGTATATTTGTCATGATAAATCACCTGGCCACTGTTCAATTCAATGCATTACTAAATTTTTGAGATAGTTTGTCGACCAGGACTATCGTTTTCGAGCTAAAAGTGAGGAAAATAGTATGTTTGGACTGGGACTGCATCCTATCGCCAAGTTTTTCTCTGCGTTGACACAAGACACTGTTGAGGAAGAGAACAACAATATTTGTCTAAATCTTCTGTCTAGTTTGTCTATTTTTGATGATAAATCACCTGACCACCGTTCAATTTAATGCATTATTCAATTTTTGAGAGAGTTTGTCGACCAGGACTATCGTTTTCGAGCAAAAAGTGAGAAAAAAAGTATGTTTGGACTGGGACTGCATCCTATCTCCAAGTTTTTTCTCTGCGTTGACACAAGACACTGTTAAGGGAGAGAAAAACAATATTTTGTCTAAATCTTCTGTCTAGTTTGTCGATTTTTCAGATAAATCACCTGATCACCGTTCAATTTAATGCGTTACTTAATTTTTGAGATAGTTTGTCGTCAAGGACTATCGTTTTCGAGCAAAAAGTGAGGAAAATAGTATGTTTGGACTGAGACTGCATCCTATCGCCAAGTTTTTCTCCGTGTTGATACAAGACACTGTTGAGGAAGAGAATAACAATATTTTGTCTAAATCGTCTGTCTAGTTTGTCTTTTTTTTCAGGATAAATCACCTGGCCACCGTTCAATTTAATGCATTACTTAATTTTTGAGATAGTTTGTCGTCAGGGACTATCGTTTTCGAGCTAAAAGTGAGGAAAATAGTATGTTTGGACTGGGACTGCATCCTATCTCCAAGTTTTTCTCTGCGTTGACACCAGAAACTGTTGAGGGAGAGAAAAACAATATTTAGTCTAAATCTTCTGTCTAGTGTGTCTATTTGTCATGATAAATCACCTGGCCACTGTTCAATTTAATGCATTACTCAATTTTTGAGAGAGTTTGTCGACCAGGACTATCGTTTTCGAGCAAAAAGTGAGAAAAATAGTATGTTTGGACTGGGACTGCATCCTATCTCCAAGTTTTTCTCTGCGTTGACACCAGACACTGTTGAGGGAGAGAAAAACAATATTTTGTCTAAATCTTCTGTCTAATTTGTCTATTTTTTATGATAAATCACCTGGCCACCGTTCAATTTAATGCGTTACTTACTTTTTGAGATAGTTTGTCGTCAAGGACTATCGTTTTCGAGCAAAAAGTGAGAAAAATGGTATGATTGGACTGGGACTGCATCCTATCGCCAAGTTTTTCTCTGCGTTGACACTAGACACTGTTGAGGGAGAGAAAAACAATATTTTGTCTAAATCTTCTGTCTAGTTTGTCTATTTTTCATGATAAATCATCTGACATTCGTTCAATTTAATGCATTACTTAATTTTTGAGATAGTTTGTCGTCAAGGACTATCGTTTTCGAGCTAAAAGTGAGGAAAATAGTATGTTTGGACTGGGACTGCATCCTATCGCCAAGTTTGTCTCTGCGTTGACACAAGACACTGTTGAGGAAGAGAACAAGTATATTTTGTCTAAATCTTCTGTCTAGTTTGTCTATTTTTCATGATAAATCACCTGACCACCGTTCAATTTAATGCGTTACTTAATTTTTGAGATAGTTTGTCGTCAAGGACTATCGTTTTCGAGCAAAAAGTGAGGAAAATGGTATGTTTGGACTAGGACTGCATCATATCGCCAACTTTTTCTCAGTGTTGTACAAGACACTGTTGAGGAAGAGAACAACAATATTTTGTCTAAATCTTCTGTCTAGTTTGTCTATTTTTGATGATAAATCACCTGGCCACTGTTCAATTCAATGCATTACTCAAGTTTTGAGAGAGTTTGTCGTCAAGGACTATCGTTTTCGAGCTAAAAGTGAGGAAAATAGTATGTTTGGACTGGGACTGCATCCTATCGCCAAGTTTTTCTCTGCGTTGACACAAGACACTGTTGAGGAAGAGAACAACAATATTTTGTCTAAATCTTCTGTCTAGTTTGTCTATTTTTCATGATAAATCACCTGACCACCGTTCAATTTAATGCATTACTCAATTTTTGAGAGAGTTTGTCGACCAGGACTATCGTTTTCGAGCAAAAAGTGAGAAAAATAGTATGTTTGGACTGGGACTGCATCCTATCTCCAAGTTTTTCTCTGCGTTGACACCAGACACTGTTGAGGGAGAGAAAAACAATATTTTGTCTAAATCTTCTGTCTAGTTTGTCGATTTTCAGGATAAATCACCTGGCCACCGTTCAATTTAATGCATTACTCAATTTTTGAGATAGTTTGTCGACCAGGACTATCGTTTTCGAGCAAAAAGTGAGAAAAAAGTGTTTGGACTGGGACTGCATCCTATCTCCAAGTTTTTCTCTGCGTTGACACCAGAAACTGTTGAGGGAGAGAAAAACAATATTTTGTTTTAATCTTCTGTCTAGTTTGTCTTTTTTTCATGATAAACCATCTGGCCACCGTTCAATTTAATGCATTACTCAATATTTGAGATAGATGTCTTCTTTTTACTCAAAAGTCGGACATCTGTGTTGACGCGGTACGAGTAGCGACCACTGTGCATGTGGCGCGCCCTCTATTGAAAGATTGGCTAAAAATGATATTTTTTTTATCAATTAGTCGGTGATTTTTTGCCCAAATCTTCAAAATAATGTGCTTGAATGTTGATAGATACTCATCTGATATCGAAAGAGGTTTCGGAGTCGTTTGGAGAAAAGTCTTCTTTTTTTTGGCCACGCATTTGAGAGAAACAAAATAATAAAAGTTAAATATTTCAAATGTCACACCTTATACACAGAGCTTAGTAGTTGCACTCTGCAATTTTATTCAATCTATTCATTCCAGAAACCTTAAACTAGAAAATCATTTGAATCATAGCAAGAAATAAAACAACAAGACAAAGAAATCCAGTGTTAACCTTGTAACAATCACTGAGAAAATGCAATCATTTCCAAAAACCAGAGCGTGAATTTGGACACCAATATTTGTTAGACAAAATGAAACAATGTTAAAACAAATTATACTGTCACATGCAGTTCAAATTTCCTTTCGTAACTTTGACTGAACATACTTGTACATACTTTGAGCAGATCTATTGATATTAAAGAGGGCAATAACGTCTAAGTTTTGCAGTTACTAAATCGGACGCATGGCAAGTCTGTTCCAATAGATTTCTCGTCTACTTGTATTTTTCAAGTCGAGTTTAAGAGTACATGTTGCATCAATAAACCGCAGGCTGGTAGACATTTCTGAAAAAGCAGGTCAACAATGTCAATTCTGAGTACTGAAATAAAAAATATGTCTCTAAATCTTTGAACATGGATTTTTATCAGTGGGGAAATAACGGATAATTTGAACATAATTTTTCAATTTTCTTTTCATTATGAGGAGAAAAACATGTTTTGCATTCGAATGTTTTTGTTTTAGACAGTTACATACCCAGTTGAAAGGAAAGAAAGATACTTGAAGTGATATATGATAATATTTGACAAATAGTGCAGCTTAATGAGAAATGAAAGTAACTATTCAGCACTTGATTACAAGTACATATTATTGAGGATATTTTAGAAGGATTTCTTAACAAAACATGATAAAGTTCTAAGAAAGGACTTTTGTTTTAGAGAAATCGTCTTTTGGGAAAATTTTATTAAAAATGTATTCTATTTTAATTCTGGCAAAATTGTTTAAATTGCTTTAAACTTACAGGATACTTGTCTGAGGCCAAAAAAATAAGTCTTCGGTTTCTGGTACGGAGCTTGCCCAAAAATTGGTGCAGCGACGCAGCATTTAAAAAAAAAAATTTTTTCTTCAAATGTCGGTGATGACTGCAAATGGTGACCGACTAAATTTAGTGCAAAATATATGTGAGCCTGCAGAGGCCACATAAAGCTTTTGCTCGATAGTAACCCCATCTAAAAACACATTAAACTTGTGTAGCAGCAGGATTCCAGTCAAACCAGTGAGTTGGGCGGTTTTGAGACATAATCTTACAATGAAAACACTTTTTAAGTTGGCTGTCGCGCATGGCTACAGTGACGCGCGCGCATACCAGAAACTGGAGCCTTTTGGGGGGGGGGGGGCCTAAAGTACTTGAGGCCCAATTCCAACACGATTTCTGGTCAGATATTCCATGCAACAGATAATCACATCAGAAATGTGGGAGAAATTGTGGTCACAAAAGATAACTTCTTTCCAATCAATAAACCGGTAATTTTTGCTCAAATCTTCATAAAAATGGATTTTTGAACACTGATTGAAACTCATCTTACATCGTAGGGAATTTCCGAGTCATTTGGAGGCAAGTCCTGTTTTGGCCAAATTTCATAAGAAATGTTAGGTTGAACCCTTGCAATTTGTTATGAGTTTTGGTTAAAAAACCCAAAACTACTTGAAACTAAAAGAGCGAACTGTGAAGAAAGTTTAAAACTGCACCTTGAAGAAATACCTCACAATACAATGGCATAATTATCTCTAGAAATTTGGTCTTAGGGCATACAATCACCCCCCCCCCCCACTTGATCAACCTAGCCCCACCCCTTATTAATCTTGATTTCCCGCACTAAATATTAAGCAATGCTTAGAATCAAGAATTGAAGGCGACATGTTGACGCATCTATGGCATGCATCGTTTTATGAAGCGTGGGTAGAAGCAGACGTCCCTGATATGCATGCGGTTTAGGATCCAGGTCAAGAATCGTCCAGTCCGAGACCGTAGCCTCCGTGAAGACAGGTAACGTACTTCCTCTGTGGAGGGAATAAATACAAGAAATATTCAGTACGCACAAATTTGGCTAAACTGGGGGCCATTAGATGGAGCAAGGTTCAATCAAGGACCATAGTATACAAATATGGAATGCTTGGAGTGGTGTAGTAAACCTAGCCGCCTCAGGTTATCAATGGACATCTATTTCCCTGAGGGGAAGCAAAGGCAAAATTGAATGCTCCGTGGATCATCGACGGAGGCTAGTTTTACTTCACCACGAGATAAGGCATTCAATATTTGTTTCATAACACTTCACCCACAGATTCTGCTAGGTTTTTAATACCTTAAATTACATAAATCTGAACACAGTTAAAATGAACTTCTATTTCAATACAAAATTGGTGGGAACTCTTCCAAACCACCCTTTCACAAAACGCTTGAATCCAACTCTGTTGGAAACAATACGTGCTACGCGCACGCCAGCATGCATTTGCACACAAAAACCGCACCATGGGTATAGTACTTTGGTTGCTAGTGGTATAGTACTTTGGTTTCTATGGGTATAGTACTTTTGGCTTTTTCTCTGAAAGATAGCAAAAATAGAAAGTACCATGTGACTCGCTCTCGGCCAATCAAGACACAGAATCTCTGGGTGAGGTATTGTAATTAATTATAGTTTGACTAACTCTGATGGAACGCACGCCAGTCAAAGATGGTTGGACTAGTCTAGTCGACTATTCAAGACCAGCCTACCGTTGCTGGTCGGGCCACGATTTATAGCTGGTTATCAATAGGCATTTGTCATAACATTGGGCAGAGGGGATCAACTACGATATCAAACAAAACGGCAGAAAAACAAAAACTGTGAGTACTAAATTCCACTTTCATGGCATAGTTTTTCTTTGTTAGTTTAGGATTCTGTCACTACTGTCACCATTGTACAATAAAATAAAAAAACTACGCAATCAATATTTCAATATTAGGCTCTGCCCTTCACCGACGTATAAACACTGTTTACTCAGTGTGTCCCCCCCCCCCCCCCAACGAAAGTGAAAAAATCATTCGGGTGGGACTCGAACCCATGACCTCCTGCTTTCTAGTGCAGATGTCGTACCATTCGACCACCGAGCTTAAAGCTATTATTTGTGTAAATAAAACAGAAACATCAAGTGTTGAACAAATCTTCAGCGAATGTGCGAGCACCATCTTCTCACGGCTGTTGACATGTCAATAGTTTGACTAGAGTTGTACCCACTTTAATTTCAGTGCGCATGTGCTACGTACGTCACCAACCAACCACTATTCAACCATTGGTCCTAGATCCAACTTGCCCCTAGTGCACTCAACACTCCTTTTACCACTAAAGTTGCCGAGATCTGCTAGCGCATCTCAATTTAGTCACATTGGAAAATGACTCGGACTCGGACTCGACCATGACTCCTCGAACTCGAGCTTGGTGACTTATGACTCGAGTCACGTAATTTCATCAAAAGAAAAAAAACTAACGCAGGGATGGGAAAGGATCATTGAGGAATAATGTTTGGATGATAAAACATGGAGGGAAGGAATGGAGGAGGATTTCGTAGGGATGGGAATTAAAAGGAAAACACATTTTGGGTCTAAACAACATGTACACACAACATTATACACTGGGATTTACTGAAAAGACAGAATGGCTGATTAAAAATAATGTAAAAAAAATATGATTGGTTCGGTGAACAACTAAGAACAAGTGACTCGTGACTCGGACTCGAGGCTTGTTACTCGAGACTTGGACTCGGGACTTGGACTCGACGTTGGACGGTGACTTGACTACAACACTGGTACTTGGTCACAGAGTCCACTGTACCTACCAGGTAATTCTGAGTTGACCACCCCAGGGTAGACAGGCAAAGGCCCCCAAGAGGTGACGACATGAAGCTTGTCCCTCAGCTCAGGATGGGTCTTCACCTGTAAGGCCAGGGTGTTGGAGTTGATGCCTGTACCGTCTTATTAAGGATCATCTGGATGGACTTCAGGGAACCTGGGCGGGGGAAAAAAAAATTACGAGATGGAAATTATCCTTTTTTATATTGGATTTTTGTTTGCCTTTGGCCGATATATTTAGCAAACACTGTACAGTTAGTGTTGTCCGAAGGCTTAGGTGGGACTCAAACTAATGACCTCCTACACAAACAAAGTTGGGTTAAGCGCTGCTTCATCAGACTCCAAACGGCCAGCTTGCCACAGCAAGCTCAGTGGTCGAGTGGTTAATGCGTCTGCACTAGGAAGCAGAAGATTGTGGGTTCGTCTCCAACCCGAAGAAAGCTTTTTTTTTTTTTCTTGCAAGCCCTCAGACAACATTCGAGCAGAGGTGAAACTGGCATATGGCAAAAAAATCGGAAAATAGGCCGAACAAAAATATGTGTCGGAAATCGGGGCCGCGCTGCAGTTACACACATGTAGATACGCATGTAAAATACACTTCATGCCCAATTTCCGGACACCAACTCCTGCTTTATTTTTGATTCAAACAAAATTTTACGATGATAAAAAAATGGTCAGTGTGTTCATTCCATAAAATGCCTGAATTACGGTTGGAGTAATGGAGTCATCAACAAAGAAGTTCACTTCTTACTTGAGAAAGTTGAGGAAAAAGTCCGAAAGACAAGGGCACCGTTCATGGTGCTTTAAATTTCATGTCCATGATTCAACCATTCAACCACACAACTCCACAACTCCACTTGCATTCGTACGAAGGGAAAAATCAGGCATTATCGTCTTTCTCTTCCAACAAATGCCAGTGAAATGTTTCGCTAATGCTCTCTTCGCTATCCTCGAGATAATCATCATGATTTATAAAGCATTGCATTTTGTACAACCAAATCTGAAACCTCCAAAAATCGCACAACATAATGATTTTATCCACTGGTTCGTTCACGAAAGACACAAGGCTACCCGTTCCCGACCGGCCATGTGCTAGCGGACGGTGCGGTACGCTGATACCACTGCATACATCTTTAATGCTTACAAGTGCGACACAGTGATTTTTCCATGTCGCCTGTCAATGTTTAACCTTTTGTCCAGCCGGAAAAGGCTCCGATCAGTGTTATGGCCTGTGTTTCTACCCTTGAAACATTCCAACAGCGACGTTTTCATCAACTTTTCTTCGAAATTATGATTGAAATAAAATGACATTTTTAAAAAAAAATGGTTATAAAATCAAATTTTGTGGGACACATTGAAAGAAAATTAGAAATTTCGTTGGAAAATTCAAAAAGTCGCATTTCCAATTAAAATCGGAAAAGTTTCATCTCTGCACTCGAGTATACAATGTTTGTAAAATACTTAAGCAAAGGGCAACAAGAAAGTTACATATATGAAAAAGAAGATCAATAATTATATGGATGAAATCGAAAACCAATTGTAATAAAGTTGATTCCTACTTTCTGATTCACAATTTCAAATTTCACAATTATCCAAACAGAATTGAGATGCGGACCAATGCCAATGAGTCTTCACAGATGTTTGTTTTACCTGACTGACATATTTTGTAAACAGTGTACACTCAGTGTTGTCCGAGGGGTTAGTTGGGGGGGGGGGACTTGAACTAATGAGTTGAGTCTTCATGGAAGTTTGTCTTACCCGAATGAATAATTTTACCAAGGAAACTTGCCTTGTTCTCTCCTATCTTTTTCAGTTCTTGATGGGCAATCCCGAATCCGCTCAAAGCAAACAGATCCACGTAGGTCCTCAAACACTTTATATCTATCACTGAAATATAACCAATACAATTATGATTAGCATTGAAACATTTACATAGTATCGGGGGGGGGGGGGGGGGGGGAGGGATGTCAGGGGAAGAAAAGGGGTTGGGGATTACATTCCCCCCCCCATAAAAAATAGAGAAACACACTTTCCCCTTCCCAATTGTCACATTTGCGGAAGACAGTGTTCTAGTGAAGGTTTGCAGTTTGCAGTAACACCATGTAGGCATGTAGAGTCTCTTTTGGGAAGATGTGTGATACCGGTTCTTTTCAGAGCCACACATCTTTCCAAAAGAGACTTCTACATGGTGGTACTGCAAACCTTTACTAAACCATGCCACCACGTAGTTAGACCAAGTAGTTAGCCCTTGCAAATTGTCTTGCAAAGATGTTCCATCATCAAAACTGAGAATATGACAACATCAACTGGATTGTCAGGCAAGGCAGAGACTGATTTCAAATGACAACAACCCCAGAAAGTGAAGAAGAAACTCTGATCAGATGACAACCAACGTTTGCCCAGGAAAGAAAAAAAAGGCAACTGATGAACAGAAATCAAATTGTGATTTGTGAATAAAAACTTCCATTTGACTTCATTCCTTATCAGATCAAATTGAATATCAAACAGAAGGGAAGTACAGAATTGTTGTATGGGTGAATAAATCAACATCCAGGGGAAGAACACAATTCATTTTGGGGAAAAAGACAAGAAGGATTGATAGAAAAGAAAATGTCCTCTTTTTTTGCTGTTGTCTACATCTACATATACCTTTGTACAAAGAAATATTAGTGCTTAAAGATGTTTTGAGTGAATGTTACTTTCCGTCATCAGTAACATGACCAAATTGAAACCAACTACCAAATACCTGCTCCTCCATCCAATCACATCCATATACTGTCATTATCCCCAAAGCCATTTTCAGGATGTATTCATCAAGTTTATTCCCACGTGACCGGTTGAACCAACTACAGGATGAGTCAAAAAGAAAGTGACCGAATTTGAAAAAAAATGTTTAAAATATTTGGCTCGTTGTATGTTAATAAAAAAAACACAGATAAAGTACATCTTATCAGACTTGTATGACTCGTGACTCGGACTCGGACTCGAGTCCGACTCGAGTCACATTTTTAATGACTCGGACTGGGACTCGAGTCACTTTGACTTACGAATCGGACTCGGACTCGGGGCTACGGACTCGGACTTGAACTGACTTGTGACTCGACGGAAATTACCGCACTGCACACGCGCACATATATAATTTGATCGTTTTCTTTACTGTGCAATACATGTACAGGGCGCTCGATGTGGTGCGTGCGTGGCCGTGGCCGGTTACCGATATATTGACTTATAGAAATCAATGTACTGAAACTTGTACCCCGCCATCAACATGCAATACTACATTGGTGCAAGATTGATAGGGTAAGGTACCAGACTTTTCTTGTCAGACGTCCTGTCGTTCACACGTGTATTGCTGTCGCATGGCGATAACGCGATATGAATAGTCTACTGATCTGCCCATTTCGGTAACGTATGTATGCAAGTTGCAACGTACGAAGATCATGATGGCATCCACTCCAAAAATTGTCAGTTTTGGATATCTTAACTTCAAGAGAAATGCCAATGGAAGATCAAGTGCAGAGTGCAAGTTCTGCAGGAAGAAAATAGAGGAGAAAACCGGCACTACGTCCAACTTCAATCGCCACCTTTCACGTATATAGAAGTCTAAAAAAAGATATTTGAAACGCCTGAACTGTAAATGCAAAAGTTAGGCCAATACCAGTTTTGTCTGAATTGCCTTTATAACTGTTTTTGCCAATGAACTCCTCATTTCCAGAGAAAATTAGAGAAAAGCTGTGGGGAAAAATGAAAATTTACAGCACCTGAAATGTACGTATTTCCATACTATATCAAAGGTGACTCTGAATCTCTGAATTCCCTAAAATGTACGTTTTTTGATACAAAGAGGTGACTCGTGACTCGGACTTGAACTCAACCTTTGTGACTCTCTGACTCGGACTTGACCAGGAGAACTCGGGACTCGGACTTAGACTCGAGAAATGTGACTCAGACTCGGACTTGGACTCGATGTTTCGTGACTCGAATACAAGTCTGCATCTTATTGACTATTAACTGTGAAAATTTCACTTAAATTGCAAACTCTATTCCCAATTAATGTTTATTTCAATAAAACGATCACAAAACTTGGCTGTCCACCACTTATCAATTACCGTGCTGTGAACTGATAATACATCTCCCAATGAGGATAATGAAACATCAATTGTCTTCCCACCTCCATGAATGAACGAGAACTTGCAAAGGAAGAGATACAAAAATCACCATCGATATTTCGAAGAAAAAAAGAGAGTTAACTTGCTTCTCATATTCAAAACACACAACCTGATAGTAAAAATTCTCTTGATTTCAATTATTAAAATCTCATTTGTATTTGAATACTTGTGTGTAATCTGTAATTCTCACTTAGCTCATTTAGCTTTCAATATTATCACATTCCTTGGACAGCTACACAAACAGGTTCTTTTAAGTAAAACATGCATAACTTTGGATGGCATGATCAAATTTAGTGATTGGGTTTTTTTTCAGATGAGTGGAAGAACATGCTCTTTTAAGACATATTTCTTCGGTGTATCTAATTTGATTGCTTAAGTAAAAAAAAAATCTTGAGTGCGGGTCACTTTTTTTTTAATCACCCTGTATAAACACAATGTGAACATGCATCTCTCATACACACTAATCTTAATTGTCTTCATTTTCTATCATCCTCTTTTTTTTCTGTCTTTTCTTCTTGTGTGGTAGCCCTCACATTGGGTGGCATTTATGCCTTGTGAAGGGACGACTTGCATAAAAAAAAACAATTACATGTACACAATATGCATGTTTAATCTGGAGACAATCATTAAAACTGAAACAAATTCAATGCTCAGATTTCATGTCAGTGCAAGTAGTGAAACTGACTCACATGCATCTGCTTTGGTTACAAGAACTGATACCACGAGATAGTCACATGCATTAAAATCGGACAGAAATGTTGGGGGAAAAAGAAGGAAAAGAACAAGAAACTTTCTGTTTCAATTACACTTTGCTCTTTGTCTTACAATCCCTGTAAGTACAAATCTGGAGTGATCTTGAAATAGAGAAGAACATTCTTTGCTGCATCTGAACAACATGTGGCTCACGAAAATCTATGCTACATTGTGCATGAACTATGGGTGATGGCTACCAAAACAGCTCCACTCCATCAACTGGGTGGAATACTGAAATTGAAAAGCATCTTGAGAACTATTACATGAGTGAAGAAAGAGGTTATCAAATAACATGGTTAAGTGCTGAAATCATTGCACCAATCGGCCTCTGCTTAAACTTTGTCTTTCTCTTCACAGTCATTCGAGTGAAGTCCATGCGTACAATCATCAACATCTACTTATCCAATCTGGCTGTGGCTGACTCCCTCTTCCTTATAACTTACTTCATATTTGCAGTGTTACCACCTATAGAGTACAACTTATTGGGCCAAAAGGCAATATATAGTTTCCAAAGCACGTTCCTTGCTACCTCTAATTTCTTTGTGGTTACCATAGCAGCTGAGAGATTCTCTGCAGTGCGCAATCCTATAACGTTCAAAGAAAAGGCCTCTAAATCTCGAGCAGCAAAGATATCAGCAGGACTCTGGGTGCCAACAATTATTGTTGGTGTGATTCTGATTTTCGTACCATTAACAGAAGCTGTCTCCAATAAAGTCTACTTTGGGATTCTTTCCATTATCAACATTGTCTCTTTGATAGCAACTCTTGCTTTGTACATCTATGTAGTATTGAAAGTACGCAAGCAATCAGCCCTGTTGCCGAACCGTCCCAAGCGAGCAGGCAAGGTCCTCTGCATGGTTATCATCAACACTGCTGTTTTCTTCATTCTGAACTCACTGTACACTGCAGCTGCAATTATGACCATTCATGGACTTGTAGTGGCATCAAAGTATACTTCAACTGCTCAGATTGTTGCCAATCTGGAACTTGGAGAGACAATACATTTTCTTTCTATATGCATTGGAATTTTGCTACTAATCAATAGCTCAATCAATTCCCTAGTCTACAGTGTCACAAACGCTGACTTTCGTAAAGCTGTAGTCAAGGCTTTCTCATTCCTCAAACTGTGCTGTCGTTGTTGCCCAAGACAGAATCCCAGCCGACCATCGCAGCCAGGGAAGCAGATTGAGCTTTGTGTGATTCCACAGGCAGAAAATGACCAAGAGCACCATGCTGCCAGGCCAAGCAGCAGCAAGCCACCAAGCCAAGGGCATGCACAACACACAGCGAGTCAGCAGTCACTGGACAGCTGTCGAGAACAATGTTCCAGGCAAAGCAGCAGCAAGGCATCCATGTACAGTCAGCAACATGTTCAAGTGCATGTTGAGGTACATGCAGAACCAGCAGGGACCCCATCGCTTGCAAGTTCTCATCAGTATAAACAATGCTCTAGTCTGACTGACTGCAAGCTATCCATGCAAGGGGAACAGTGTGAACATCCAGAACCAGCAGAGAGCCATAGTTACTTGCAAGTACTCAGGAACAATGTCCTGGGCTGACTGGCACCGAGCCATCAGCACAAGGGCAGCAGTATGCACATCCAGAACCAGAAGGGATTTAATCTTTGGAAAGTTGTCAAGAACAATGTTCACTGGTACCTGATAAGTGCAAGCTGTCTTTAAGGGCAGCAGTGTGTAGAGTGAGTGCTGCTTTTGAACTTGCTGTGTTCAAAGTGTAGAGTAGATTTAAGGCCGTTTCATACATCTTCTTCATTGGAATGCCAATTAAGTAGATTTGACATCGAGAAACGTTAACAACACAATATGCTGGAGTTGAAATGTGTTTTACTTCAGCGAATTGCCAATACATGTACGCACCATGACATCAGTAATGTGCAGGCCCGCCCAGAGCAGATTGCAACCAACTACCAGTAAAGGGAACAGCTGGTATTCATGCAATGTATGTATGTAAAAGGTTCAGAAATTAACAAATCCCAAATAGTTTAATTATTTGAATCAAACTTTTGTTCGTGTTTAAACGTAGAGTAGATCATTTGTAGCTATCCAAAAGTAACTGACAAAATTATTGTTAAAAGGCTTTTGGTTTTATTGGCAATAAACTCCCTGTGAAATCATTCTTTTTGGCATGCTGTCATTTTGAAGGAAACAATGAAAGAAAGCCATTTCCAACGATGCATCATGTTAGTTCATGTAGTTGGTTTGTAAATTCGGTGAATCCATGAATATGTGCGCGCAAGCGTCGACACGACGCACACGCACACTAGGTTGCTATTATTCGTCAGTTCAGTGCATGACATCGCGTAGCTGCAATTGACTGAATGAGAATGTGTCCCTGGGGCTGAATTCGGACGCAATATAAAACATGACTCAGCAACTTTTGAATTGAACCTGAGATCCCAGAGTATGTGTTTGAAATATACTGCATTCACAGAGCTAAAACTTCATCGTGTTAGTTGTTAAGCACCCGTTTTTAGATTTTGAGCACTTTTGTAGCTTCAAACGAAAAAAAATGCACAAATGACAAATGATCTACCCTTCCTTTTAATAAGCTTGTTTGTTACTTTTTTCAGTGTGACAATGGACATGTATTGGTATTAACATATGGAATTCCTGAAATCTTTTCACTGTAAATAAAGTTTTTTTTTAAGTGCCTTTGAAACAGATTTTGATGTTTTAATTTTAGGAACTATATTCCAAGTCTTTGGATGCTCCAGGTTTTTTAAATATTTTTTATCAAGTTCCATATTCATGAGCAATACAGCGTTCATGCTGTCATGAGCTGGAACTTCAGTGTCACTGCTGTTTGAGGGGAAAGGAATGTTAACAAAAGTGTTTTGATCAAGTTTGATGTGACTGTTGCATTCATTAGCACATAGCAAACAGCCAATACTGTACAAACTTTTACACATGTACAATGCAATTAATTTTAGGTTCATAAATTATACAGAAAATCCCAAAGCTGTGAAGTGTAAAATACCTAAATCGACATCACAGCAACATTAGAAACAATTGTGGACATGTGCACGGGCATTGCAAAAAAGTGTGCGTAAAATGTGGTCATTACTTTCATACAAACACAGGGCTGGGATATTTCATGTTTTAGTGAAATTCATTTTACAGCCTTTTGATTCTGTTATTAACAGACCTTGACAAATCCCAAGCATGGAGCACAATACATACATACTCCTAAGAAGGCACAAACTGTATGGTTATTGTTATTGAGGGTTCAATGTTAAGGGAGCAAACTCACCGCAAATCCAAAGTGTCTTGGGAGGTTTTGGATCTCAATCTTGAAGATCTCTGAGGTGAAGTGCTGTTGTGTCAGATAGTGATAAGGATCCGTTATGGCAGCGCCAGTCACTGGTACGTCAGAGGTGCTGGTGGAATGGTTATCTTGTGGGTCAAGACCTGATGCACAAATGAACAAATTAAAAAAGTTAATATGGCTAGAGCTATATTGTCAAGGTCTTCACCCTAAACAAATACATGGGAACAATCTGACAATAGCCGTAGCCATAGCTCTAGAAGCGCGTTTCAGACACAGCCTAAGTAACAGATCAACAAAGTTGCAATTTATGCATAAGGAGCATCTGATTCCAAATGTATACCAATCTTTGTATGTATACATGTTGCACAATGTGGATAATTTTATTTGAAGACCAAACAAAGTGCTGTTTTTTGTTCGAAGTTTCTTGAAAAACCCTTTAGCAAGGAGAAATGCATTGTATAGACTTTTTTTGCTGCAGAGCACAGATATACATGTATAATATATGAGACCATTGTAGGCTTTAGATGTACAGTATGGGAATTTAAGTCTGGTGTATTAAAGGTGTCTACACAGCTACTAGCTGGGAAAAAAATGTAGTTGATAGTTAAAGTCAGCAATGTGTTCCCCACTTCTGTCAATAGAGCGTGCAAGTTGACCTCAAAAACCTAGGTGATTTAACTAGGTATATCCAGTCAAGGGCAAAGAATGGGTTCTGAACAAGAAAAAAATCATTCCAATTTACAACACATTCAAAAAATATTGCAAGTTGATTACTTTAGTAAATTGAAAAAATGTGGACTTCCACTTCCGTTCATTGGGTGAATTGGGTGAATTCAAACACGGGAGTCTGTGGCTAGACTAGTCAGTGTTTGGTACCAAGATGTTCACATGAAAAGTGAATGTGAACTGGCGAGACTTGCATGCTCTATAATTGTACATAATCTGTGTAGCACCACTAGTCTGTTGTATTACATTATGAGCTCCATGTCTGTATGATGTTTAAATGCAAAGCAATATTCTAACATTTCTTTTAGATGGACTCAAGGGTACTTCAAATTTGGGTAATTGAAAAATCAATGCTGTAAAATATGAATGTCGTTGTAAAGTTAGCATCATACAAGATGTATCTTAATTTGCACAGTATCCGAGGAATTGCTGCTTTTTATATGTTCATTAAAGCTGCTATTTCCTTGTGTAATTTAACACTCTAAACACAAATAATACAGAAATGTACTATCACCAAATCAGTGTTTGAGCTCTTACGTCTTTCTGATACCTAGTAATATTTGGGGAAAAAAATTGCAGGGCAAACCATGTTTCTAAAAGTCACACACTTCTTATAGGACAAACAAATTTGCGTGTAAAAGCAAGATCAGTGATAAAATAAATAAAAGTGTACACTAGCAACATTTAAACAAACAGTGATTTTCCTGATTTTTTTATTTAAAATCTAATTCTTGCTTGTACAAAAGTAATTGTTAAAAAATCCCTATTGAGTAAAAGAGCTTGCTGGTCAACGTTGAAAGTACAAACATATACCCTCAATATTCATGCCACAAAAGTAAGCCAACATATTGGTCAGCAAAGGGGATGACAAGGGTTTAAGTCTTTTGTGGCTTGTTTCTTTCTTTTCAATAATTAATTCCTGACAGACATATTAGACAATGCACAATATGTACACCTGTCAATCTTTCTGTGTGTTGCATTCTGATTGGTTGGAATTGATCAGCATTAGCTACCAATAGGCCACGCCCCTCGACAGCCGATCCAATCAAACATAAAAGCTGATCTACGTCTTTTGCAAAAAGGAAACTTCAGAGAAAATACTTACCTTTGTAAGCGCCAAGCCGGAAACCAACAGTGTTATCTGTCAATGAAAATAAGAAGACATGAAACTGAAACTTTTGCACAATTTACCCAGGCCAAGTTTCATGAAGACCTGACAAGAAATTTGGGGAATAACTGAGAAAAAAAATTCCCGAAACTTTCTGTTGCGGTTTTCATAACAGGCACATTATGTACATGTGTGCACACTTGATATCCAGGCGAGGGGGTGCTTGTGAACGGAGGGGATACATACAAAACAAGTCAGGTGTGTTTACAAACACAAATGCCCCGCAACCGTGACTGTTTCCATGACATAACACCACTCTAACATCAACTTATATATGTACCTTGGTCAAATGGAACGTTCATTGACAGCATTAGTGTCTTCTGTAGGTTTTATATGAATTAATCCCTAATCCCTATGATCTCAGAATAAATACAAGATTTCTATTGTTTCAGCCACTGTGACCTTGACCCTTGACCTTTCGACCCCCAATAGGATAGGCTCCTTAGGATTGCCAAGGACAATCCACAAACCAAATTTGAAGTTCATATGTAAAGTATATCTCAAGTTATCACGCTGACAAAATTTCTTTTGTTTTTGCCACTGTGACCTTGACCCTTGACCTTTTGGCCCCAAATGCAAAAGGCTTCTTAGGATTGCCAAGGACAATCCACAAACCAAATTTGAAGTTCATATGTAAAGTATATCTCAAGTTATCACGCTGACAAAATTTCTTTTGTTTTTGCCACTGTGACCTTGACCCTTGACCTTTTGGCCCCAAATGCAAAAGGCTTCTTAGGATTGCCAAGGACAATCCACAAACCAAATTTGAAGTTCATATGTAAAGTATATCTCAAGTTATCGCGCTGACAAAATTTCTATTGTTTTAGCCACTGTGACCTTGACCCTTGACCTTTCGGCCCAAAATGCAAAAGGCTTCTTAGGATTACCAAGGACAATCCACAAACCAAATTTGAAGTTCATATATTAAGTATTTCTCAAGTTATCGCGCTGACAAAATTTCTATTGTTTCAGCCACTGTGACCTTGACCCTTGGGCCCAAAATGCAAAAGGCTTCTTAGGATTACCAAGGACAATCCACAAACCAAATTTGAAGTTCATATGTTAAGTATTTCTCAAGTTATCGCGCTGACAAGATTTGTCCGGACACACACACCCACCCACGCACACACCCACACACACGCATACTTGTTTCACATGACTAGTGTGGACTTTCCATTGCTTTCGTGTAGTTAAGAAAAACCAGTGAAAAAACTCATTTTTCTCAAACTGTGAAAACTCTTTCAACCCAATTTTTTTTCTATGATTCCCTTTAGTGTTTCTCTTCATTCTGCTACATATAAACCTAACCCAAAAATGCCTCTAAACCTGTTTTCCAGAAATGGGGAAACACTGTGTGGACGTGGGGTAAGTCCACACAACGTCGGTGCTACCTACATTATGTGGACGTCTTTTGTTCGGAAGTCCACACTGCGTATGTAAGACAAACTCAGACTTGTTTCACATACCTAGTGTGGACTTTCCTTTCTCTTCGTGTAGTTAAGGAACACCAGTGGAAAAACTCATTTTTCTCAAACTGTGAAAACTCTTACAACCCAATTTTTTTTCAATGATTCCCTTTAGTGTTTCTCTTCATTCTGCTACAGATAAACCTAACCCAAAAATGCCTCTAAACCTGTTTTCCAGAAATGGGGAAACACTGTGTGGACGTGGGCAAGTCCACACTTCGTCGCTGCTACCTACATTATGTGGACGTCTTTTGTTCGGAAGTCCACACTGCGTATGTAAGACAAGCTCACACCCACCCACCCATACACACACCCACACACCCACCCACCCACGGAAGGACAAGGCGGAAACACTATGCCCCTTCGGCTTCGCCGCGGGGCATAAAAATGAAGAGGTTGGATAACTAAAAATAAATGCCAGTTTCACTCACCGATGCCATCGACACTCTTGCCGATAGTAAACTCACACTTGTTGCGATAGCTCTCTAATACTGGCTGTGAGTGTGCAAACAAACAACGAAAATGAAAGGAACAAATCAGACATCTCCAATGTCAGGAATATTTACCCCACAAAAGATTCACATGCTGTATAGTTTATCTAACAAGAAGTCCAGGTTAAAATATAAATTTAGTACAAGTAAGGTGACTCTATCTATCTACCCGAGTTCAAAGATTACACCAGTCAAGCTAACCTAACACTATGTTCCAATGTGAACTATCATTGAGATTATAATTCACAAAATCATTCACAATACTACAAATAAATTTAAATAAAATCTATATTTTTATCAACAAATATTTGTCACCTAGCTTACTCACCGATGGCTTAATTGGCTCCAACTCACATTCCATCCCACTGTGGTTCTTCCTGTCAATCAAATGAAGAGTGTGCTATTAAACATGAGGGTGTGGGTTCGAATCCCACTTCAACAGGCTTGTGAATTTCTTGTGGTAACCAAAGCTATATATATGCACAAGATTCAAACTGGCCCACTACCTTTGCAAGCTCTGTTATTGAGTGGTTAAGATGTCTGCACTAGTAAGCAGGAGGTCATGGGTTCATATCCCACCCAAGCAAGCTTGCAGAATCTTTGCTCGTAAGCTCTCAGACAGCACTGAATATACAGTGCATTCAAATTTACATTGGTGAAGGTCAAAACCAGGTATTCACATTCACAACTCCCCTACGTAAACAATTAATTCAACCCATTGATTGTGGCACCTGCTATATCAGATTGGAACCAGCCAGCCAACCCCAGCAAGCCTGATGGTGAAGTAGTTGAGACATCTGCACTAGGAAGCAGGAGATTGTTGGTGCGAGTCTCATTCGAGCAGCTTATGAATTGTGAAGTTTTGGTTTTGTGTTCATTTTTCGGCTTTTTGTTTGTAAACATTTTTTTTACCAACTTCCCCCCCCCTTTAATCTTTGGGACTTTTGTGTGTGGAAAGGAAGTTTATTTCAGAAGTTGGCCCAAAGTTTGCTGAGTTTTAATTGATTCTCAAGAAAAATGAGGCATCATTTTCTGGACTTTTAATGAAATTTCAGGGCAGCTGTACATGTAAGTCCATTTGCCAGAAAACTGTGTCTGGAAACAGTTTTTTGTCAACGAAGATCACATTTCCATTCTGGCCCACAACCATCCCGTGTCTTTGGCAGGTAGCTCACCTTTGTTGCTTCAGACAGGGAGACATCTCCCCAATGTTCCGTTGCAGCATCTTGGATAAATTCCTCAGAAACTCCCTGGTGTTGGTCTGTTTGGTGGATAGCTGGTCCTCATACGGCTGGTTCCACAGTGGAGTCACCGTGTTGTTTAACCTGCAGATTGGGAAAAGATGTGAAAAGCACGTTCAGTATTTCAGAGTCTTAACAAATTTTGGAAAAAGTGAATAGCTCAACTGCTCTAAGCCTTTTTCGATATGGCAGACACAATACAAGGGTGTTATTTGATTTGGGTATATTGGGGTAACTTATGCAAAAGACTAGACCCAAACCAAATAGCGCCCTCGTATTGTGTCCACCGTATCTCCAAAGGGTAATGGATTGTGTGTGGAACTTGTCATCTTTCTACATACAACCATTCTCCTAACTACAGTTCATAGTTCTGGTAGTGCATGAGCAAATTAAAGATTAAGCTTGAAACAATGAGGGTAATGTGTTCAACTTAGACAGTTTATCAGATAAAATAAGAATCATCTGAAACTGTGAATCGCACACACACTCTACACAGACATGCAACCTTTAACCCTAACCCACCTCACTCCTCCAAAATCCTCCTGGCGGTTTTGGAGGATTCTAGAGGATTGAGGATGAATGGTGATTGAATCAAATGAGGATTCTGGAGGATTGAGGATGAATGGTGATTGAAGCACATGAGGATTTTGAAGGATTGAAGATGAATGGTGATTGGGCCTAGGGGGGTTAGGGTTAATGCTGTACCTTCTAGGAAAAAAACAAGGAAAACTGTCCACATAACAGTTTTGCTTAACAAATGCCAGATGAGGTACTGAATTTACTTTAAGTTCCGTGCTATTTTCGAGTTTCATCACGAAAAACAGATTTCTTTACCAATCTGCTATTTTTCAAGCAATACAAAAGTTATTCACTTTTGAATGAAACACCAAACACAAAAAAGCTCACGTTCAGTTATTGAATTATTACTTTACAATTCCAAATTATTGGCTGCCAAACATTATTTCTGTTCTTGCTGGATAGGCTGGTTCCCCCCCCCCCCACAATCAGTATCAATAATGTACGGACGGGAGCCAATCTGTTGGCAAAGCTGGTCATCAGTTTGGGCCAAGAACAAAAAGAAAAGTTCATGGGTAATTTCTTAGTATAATATTTGATAGCAGAAGTCTAAGTACACTTTCAATTTCAAGCAAGAGAGTGTAGGAATTCCATGGTTTCAAATCTTTGTTGATGCAGTGACTATTTGTATCTGTATTTTAAATGTCTTTCTTGATTATCCAAACACCAAATCTAAAGCTTGTGTCAAGTTTCTATATGTGAGATATAAATAAATATGTTGTAAGCAAAATTACGACCTGAAAGATTTTGTCATTTTTTGATCTGCATCTAATTTTATTCAGTTATAGATAATGCAAGGGTTACGTTATGTCAGTGATCTTTTATAAGCTGTAAAACTCTGTAAAAAGTGCAGAGTGCCATTTCACTTTTTCTTATTAAAGTAACCTAGATATGAGCAAAACCTTTACGACGGATTACACAATGTACATGTAAAAAAAGTCTTGAAGAGAAAATAAAAAGTTATTCTGAAGCACATCTGTGCCAAAGTCAACTGTGAAACTCTATTGTCTACTTCGGTTTAGTATGCATTCAAAACAAGGAACAAAGAACTAATCCTTACAAATCTTAGAGATAAAAAAACACTAAGGGGAAAAAATGCAGAAGCTTTTTGTTTCAACTACACATTGCTCCAGGTCTTATATTCGCTGTTACATCTGAATAAAATGTTGGATATGGAGAATGATGAAGTTGAAAAGCACCTTGAGAACTTTATCACAATCGATTATTTTTGTTTTACAGTTTTACACAAATAACTTAGAAAAACAGCAAAACGGTCAGTATTGAATACACACTGTTTTTTTTATTGTAGTGTCATAGTTAACAGTCCGTGGTGCATTTTGTGAAGGTGGGCAAGGGGGTGGAGGGGGACCCTGCTTTACATGAGTGTTGGCTCGGCATAATTAATGCGTGGTGTGATTCCTGGCGCGGACCCTGACCCCCTTCTCATGCCATTCAGTTGGTGGGGCTTAAATAGTTGCAAGCAAAAATGGCGCTGGAAAACTGCAAGGGAGGGCATTACTTTTCACAATGGATACAGGATGGTAAGACGTTTGATGAAGTTGCAGATATTTTGAAGGAAATTGGAGTTTTAAGTCGACGCGGCTCTTCAATAGCTAATTCGCAAATTCTGTCGTGAGAACGAAAATGTAAGGAGGGCCCAGGCAATGACTCGATCCCTAGGACGCATTAACATTCCTAGGTGCATTGCTTAATTGCCGAACCTAAATCAAAAAAATGGTCGGCAAGACTATTGACCGTTTTGTCATTGTCATGATTTTGTAAAACAACACTCTAAACATAAAGCGCTTTCTACAATAAAAAACAACAACAAAAAGTATTTTTTGTGTGTGACTTAATACCGTTTGACCGTTTTACAAAACTGTAAAATGACAAAACGGTCAATAGTTCGTTCACGGTTTTTGTTTTTGAGGAAATCCAAAACGGTAAAACAAAATAACGGTATGTCCTGGGATTCAAGTACAAGGAAAAAGCCTCTAAATCTCGAGCAGCAAAGATATCAGCAGGAGTCTGGGTGCCAACAATTATTGTTGGTGTGATTCCGATATTCTTGCCAGAGACTGTCTTTAAAGACATCATGTTTTGGATTAATTTCGTTACCAACACTACCTGTTTAGTAGCCACTCTTGCTTTGTACATCTTGGTAGTAGTTAAAGTGTGCAAGCAATCAGCACAGTTGCCAAATTGTCCCAGCAAGCAGGCAAGGTCCTCTGTATGGTTATCATCAATACTGCCATTTTGTTTCATTCTGAACTCACTGAACGTTTCAGCTGCAATTATTTATACTCTGGGAACAACTTATACTTTGCCTGCCCAAGCTATTGAATATCTGGAACTTGCAGAAAATCTTCAGACTTATCAATAGCTCAATTAATTCCCTCGTCTACAGTGCTGACTAACGCTGACTATTGTGCAGCTGTCGTCAAGGCTTTCTCATTCCTCAAACTGTGCTGTCGTTATAAGATGGAATTTTTGCGTCGGGGTGATATAAATCAAATTAGGTTTTGCCCTGCACCAACGTTTTTAAAAACTGTATACTCAGTGTATTACCTCCCGAGTGAAAGTTGGAAAAAATCACTCGGGTGGGACTCGAACCCACGACCTCCTGCTTTCTAGTGCAGATGTCTTACCACTCAACCACCGAGCTAACGGGATCGGCTGGCCGGTTCGAATCTGATGTACATAGCGGCGGGTACCGCATAAACTATTATAAGATGGAATTTTCCGTTCGAACCGGCCACCCGATCCCGTTAGCTCGGTGGTTGAGTGGTAAGACATGTGCTGTTGTTGCTTCCCAAGACGGAATCCCAGCCGACCATTGCAGCCAGGGAAGCAGATTGAGCTTCATGTGATTCCACAGGCAGAAAATGACCAAGAGCACCATGCTGCCAGGCCAAGCAGCAGCAAGCCACCAAGCCAAGGGCATGCACAACACACAGCGAGTCTGCAGTCACTGGAAAGCTGTCAAGAACAATGTTCCTTTTTCTCAGTGCTTGCACACGCCGTACACAACGCATTGATATTCGTGTATGAGGCAACTTTCTCTCGGGAGGTAAAGCCCCTGTCACACTGTCTGCGATCTTATGTGCACTTTTACTGCGTCCTTGAAAAATAGCTGGGGTACAAAAACAACTACTAGATCGCAGCAACAACTACATAGGTTGCCAGATGGGCGCCGGAGGGTCTTAATGGTCTCCGATGAGCAACAAGGTCTTTGAACATGCACAAAACAATCACAACACCTCGGCGCTCTGGCCAAGGCGCCACAATGACGCAACTCGAGGGGCTGTGCGAGCGTGAATCGTGCGACATTTAAGGGGCATTGAGGCAGCCTAGGCGCAAGACAGTTGATGTAGTCTCCATGAGAAGGTAACTCGACTGCGTTGAACTTGTAGAATAATTTTGAAACTGGACTGTGTATTGACCATTTTGTCGTGGTATTTATACAGCGTAAGTGACGTCCCATGAGCGTATTTTGGTCGAATAGAGAGCGCGACGTGAGCTACAAGGACGTATCAACAGCAAGCAGAGCGTAGTGTGAGCGCAGTGACAGCGCAGCGGCAGCGACTAGATAGAGTAATTGAGCTTGACAGGGGCGCATAGAGAGCGAGTTGAGCGCATCGTAAGCGTGGGGAGAGCACAGTATGAGCGTAGCTTGAGCTTCTTTGATACAGAAAGTTGTCATTTTCTTGCGTCCTCGCTGCGATTGTTACATTTATGAAATATTTTTGGTCGCCGTAAGGTCTCCTTTGAGATCGCATATAATGTGCCAGGCCCTTAACACACTGAGTAAACAGTGTGTATTTACATCGGAGAAGGGTGAAACCTAATTTGATTTTCATCTGCAAAAATTCCATCTTGTGATTGGCGCATATTACCGTGAAACACCTTACTGGTAACGAGAAACATTCACAGTATATTATCAAGAATAGAAAAGTATTTTACTTTAAAGTAGGGAATTGTCAATACTTCCTGTGTCATCAGTAATGTGCAGGCCCAGAACAGATTGCAACCAACTTTCAGTGTCACATTCCCTGGTTTGCCCCTCCCCAAGAAATATGACCCTCAGAAGTCTGGTACACCCGTCACACAAAATAAATTGTCAATTCACTCGACAATTTATTTTGTGTGACGGTGTACCAGACTACTGAGGGTTATATTTCTTGGGGAGGAGCAAACCAGGGAATGTGACAAATGGGGGCTCGTCCGGGAAATGAAAAAAACAAATTGAGAAAAGCCGGTAGTCTCAGGTGTGTGGTTATACACGATACTTCAAGATTGACACAGGGTGAGTTAAAAAAAAATGGAACCAAAATCCCAAAAATTATATTTCATATTTAAAAAATATGTAGCATCAAAAATAATGAAGGGAAAGCAAACATCTTAAGGTACTTTAAGATGAAAAAATGGATAAGTAAAGTGGTCAATCCATTCAGAAAATATCACCATTTAAACACAATGACCCTAAAAACCTGTCTCCTCAAAAAAAATGTGATTTCAAGAATCGTTGTCACAATTGTCTTCAAACATCTCCAGCAATAAACTCTCAGTTTAAACATTAAAAAGGTTCAACAGAATCACTTTGAAGGCCTGTCCTTTAAAGCTATAGTCCATCATTTGTAATTAGTGCATTTTGTTCGTTTGAAGCAATAAATGTGTTCAAAATCTAATGAAGGATACTGAACAACTTACTTGATGAAGTTTCAGCTCAGCTTCAGCTTTATATTCCGAGAAAAACAGCATTCTAGGATCTCAATTTCAAATCAAAAGTTGCTAAATCATGTTTCGAATTGTTTTGAATTGCAGCTTTACGCGATGTCGCGCACTGATCCGACAAATTATAGCAACCGCGCGCGCCTGTGCGTCGTTCCAATGCTTGTGCGCACTGCGCTGAATAACAAAACGAACTACTAATTTAAATTTTCCTATGATGCTTCTTAAGACGCACCATTGGAAATGAGTTTCGTTGATTTCTTCGAATTGAGAGCTTGCCAGAAAGGATAATTTCACAGGGAGTTTAGTCCCCTTACTATCTTTCACAGGGGTTGCCCTTAACTTTTTTTTTGACTGGCCAGCCTGACCAGTTGGCCAGAATTTTGACTGGTCCGCCAGGTTTTTGACTGGTCCGTCTTATACAGCGTGTACCCACCAGTTAATCAGTTTCACATAAGTCTTATTAAACTAGACTATAGTCAACACCCATGTCACCTGAGCAATAGAGGTCTATTTTCTTCCTCCATGATCTGAGGCTGCAAAAAAATATAAAGTTCTGCCTCAGATTACATGCCTTTTAAAAATAGGGTTGGTAGGTCTGATTTTTGGGGGGGTTTTTTGGCCAATTTTTTTTATGCAGCTTGAAAGGGGTATTCAATTAGGCCTCAGTAGGCAAAGTTTTAGCCTGATTAATTTTCATTGTACTACGAACAAGGGCGGATCCAAATAATGAAAGGTTTGCGGAAACACCATGTGCGAATAATTTCTCAACTAAGAGAATGGTTCTGAAAGAACCAGAGGTATAAACTCGACGTTCCGGTCAGTATGCTCTGACCGTCTTCAGGAGAGTGCCTAAACTATACCTCTGGTTCTTTCAGAACCATTCTCTTAGTTGAGAAATTATTCGCACATGGTGTTTCCGCAAACCTTTCATTATTTAGTATCTTCACCATGCAAAGCCTCAAATCTTACTTAAGGGCGGATCCAGAACACATTTTTTGGGGGGGCCAAAAAAAATTGTGGTCCCCAAAAAAAGTGGGTCAAAAAATTACGGCGTGGGGTTCGGGGCCCGCTTAAGGGCCCCAAAAACATTTTGGATTCTAGATGCTCTGTGGTGCGATCTGAGGCAATTTCTGACCATTTTAACCAATGTTTTTTTTTTGAGGAAAAGATGGTGGTGTACTCATTGCCTGCCTTTATTGCGATGTCACATTAAAAAAAAAAAAAAAATTGGTTTCGGTTTTTTTTTTGGGGGGGGGCATCCCCCCTGGATCCGCCCTTGACTACGAAAGCTATACACAAAATGATGGCCACAAAAAGTGAATAAAACCTACCTTAATTAGGCCAAAAAAAATAGTTCTGCTTCCAATTACATGCCTTTCAAAAATAGGGTCGGTCGGTCGGAAATTCTTTTTTTGCCAATTTTTTTTATGCAGAGTGAATGGGTATTCAATTTTTTATATGCGAAGTATTAGCCTGAACTATTTTCATTGCACTACGAAAGCTATACACGAAATAGCGACAAAAAGTGAATAAAACCTACCTGTAATTATTGTCAATATATTTTACGTTCGATAATTTCAAAAAAATGGTAATCCTTACATTTAGGACACCTCTATTTTGTACGAGTTCTGTTCAAAACTGACTTTTGCAGATGACTGTCCAGTACCAAAGTGACATTTGCAGGCTAAAGAAGTCTTTTTTCTTCAGACAAACTCATGTTAGTTATAATTTTGAAAGCACTTTCAAAGAAAAAGTGAATTTCCTACCTTTTTTGGCAGTTTGCCATCTTGCTTTTAAATCTATTTTCTGTTTGTCATCGTCCCCTCATAAATCAAAACCCTGCCCTCTTTCTACAAATCAAACCTGCTGATATTCAAGAGGTGTCATTGCCAACTGTTCAAATGTGCCAAGAAATACCAGAATGTCACTTTTGAGTGTCATTTAGTCAGCTGTTTTGGTGAGTCTTTTAACCTTATATAGGAAAGGGGTCCTAAAAATAAGAATTACCCAAAAATTAATGGAAAATTCAGGTTGTTCGCACCATATGCACAACGCTAGTCAAGACGTGGGGAGCTGGCCAAAACTCTGAGGTGTGTGATGCGTGCGTGTGTGGCAAGCGGCCCACCATGGGCCGACAGACCCGTTTTCACGGTCAAAAATTTTGGGAAACACACGGCATGTATCACTCCAAATACGAGTAGTTCGTTCTCAAAATGAACTCTTGAACACAGAAAATACACAGACAAGCTAGATCAATTCTGTATGAAATTAACTTGCAAAAATGTTCTTTCTCCATTGGTGTTTTCTTGGCATTTTTACGATGTCGAATCCGACCAGTTGACAGAGCACGTGCCTGGCGCCTGCACGATGCATAGCAGCAATGCTCTAGCGCTGTCGATCGCATAGCCGTGCACAGACTAGTTACCGCATTTTCATCATGATGTCTTCTAAATTGGCGCGGCGGGAACCAGTCATCGCCGCATTGGGCTGGATTACGGGTTACCGGATTACGCACATGATTATAGTCACCATGACATCGAATTGCGAAGTAGTCATATCGCGAAGCGAATTTGTAAAAATAACGGAGGTTTCTTTTGAAAAAATAGCGAATGTACATATAAGTAAGAAACCAAATAAATAAAACAAGCATTTTTTTGACACAGATTTTTTCAGCTGGCCAGCCGGACCACTTGGCAAGGTGTTTCAGCTGGTCCGCCGGCAATTCAACTGGCGTTTGGCCAGCGGACCACCGCTAAGGTCGAACCCTGATAGTGCATTAAGTCAAAAGCCATTGCCACAGACAACAATGCCTGTCTCATCAGACACAGCCTCACATACCTAGTCTAGGGGCTAGACGATGTTATGGTCGGATACGCAATTACCTGCTACAGCGATGACCCGCCGTCGCAAGAGGTGGCTATCAAAACCAACCAATATCCCCCACCATCGGAACGTCTAGGCCAACTCATAAAATCTCTCCCCCCCCCCAAAAAAAAAGTGGGGGAAGTGCGCATGCGCTACTTCCGCAGGCAATTACTGTTCATTTTCAGTCCCACACAAACTACACACAACAAAAGTGCTGACCAGTGAAGTTGCACAAACGTCTTGCTACATCTTTTACGTTACTTGAAGAAATTTGAAAGTTTCCTTGGGAACTACTGTGAATTGTTTTTGAATGCGCGCTGCATATATTAGGCCAAAGGTGCGCGCACATTACACAACCAGTAGGAATTGGCCTATACGTTGTTCCGACGGGTTCGTGGATGATATTGGTTGGTCAGTGGGTGTGGGTTTATCACTGCAGCAGGTTATCGCATATCAAACCATAACAATGTCTAGCCCTTAAGCCTCAGTCATACATTCACTGTTTGGAGCTACAGCTATCCACAGTTGAGAATTGTGATAACCGTGGGAGTACTGTATTCATCCTAAATATCTGCGTGGTTATCCGTCATCTTCCTTTGGTATTCGTGGAGGCGCTACGGAACTTTTAAACTGTTCCAAACGTCCGTGGTGAATCGTCATGAAAATCAATGCGCAGTGAAACCCGGGGACATCCATAGAACAACCGTACTAATTCGTAGTGTTATTTGTAGCTATTCGTACATACTCTTGGAGATTTGTAGCTCATTCGTGGTGGAAATCTATTCTCTACGAATTCACTACAAATGTCCTACGGTTATGCCCAGATATGCTTGAATTCTGCTAAGGTTGTGCTACGAATATGACTATGCTTTATTTGTAGGAGAACCTTGGTCATCCGTGGCCCAATCGCAGACAACTGTGGCATTAACATCATTATTCTTGGTAATACTGTCAATATTCGTAAACAATCCGTTCAAGAAACCGTGGTGTATTCCTAGAGAAACCTCCGAAAGTTGTGGCTATCCGTCCTGAAACCCTAGTGCATTCTTAGAAAGTCAATTTCTCCATGAGTCTTGACGGTTCATTGTGATCAATTGATTCTTGGTAAACGGTGGATATTCGTAGGTCCAACCGTGAATGTGTTACTAGGGCCTTAAGACTATGACATACCTTGATCTTATTGCTGAGAGTCTGCATCTCAGTGGACAGTGTCTGCACCTTGTTGTGTAGCTCCTGGGTGGAGTCCCTGGTGGGTCTGTAGTTGGCATACTTCTCGTGTACGGCGTGGTAGATTTCACCCTTGATCTCATCAATGTGAGTTGATAATTTGCCGATGCGCGTCCCCAGGTCTTCCTTTTCCAACAGATCTGGGCAAAGAATTACAAAATATTGGGTGAGTAAAAAACACCAAAACCCAAATAGCAGGACCAACTTTCGAATGAAGTTTTGCCTGTAGCACTTTTAAACTCTAGGATATAAAAACCCAATCAATAAGCTAGTGGACTTGTAACGGTTAATAAGGCACGTATGTTTCAGCCGCTCATTTAGTTTGTGCGCATGTGCACTCAAAATATGAAATACTGATAATCAGCAAACATGGATGCCTGCAGTGGCAGTTTGAGCCACTGAAGTATCGGTCAACATCACGCTCAAAGTACTTAAATAAATTTGTCTTTCCACGTAGACAGGAATTTAAGGCAATCAAAGTCACTTTTGCAAACCTTAGCGCTAAAAAACAGAGAGTATTTGTTGCATTGTTTTTGTTTTTCCGTGTCGTGTAGTAGGAAAGTATTGGGTCACAAATTCAAAACAGGCGACAGTTTAGGGGATAATTTTTGCAGTTTTGCCGAGTAATTGTAAACTTGTCTTCACTGAAAATGGTCAAGAATGCCACGGAAAGTATAAATATCATTTAAGTCGGAAACCGTTTCAATGAGAAAAGTAAGGTCTCACGTTATACGTTTTTGTTGTTGAATGTAACGTTAGTGTGCACGTACCTGTACACAGACCCTGGAATTTGGCCCGTTAACATGGCTAGCCACGCGCCACGTGCCGCGGCGCTCCATTTGTAATCTTTGGACGCGTTGGAAATGTATACATTTAACTGAAACGATTTACAACTGACTGGTTCCCGGCCCAGAAATGCAGTTAAGTACAATCATAGAGGGCACGAAGCTTTCAAAATGGGTTTACTCGAAAAATGACGATTTTTATAAGCTACAGGTTTCCTTCTTACATCAAATCACCTTTAAAATGAAAATAATCTATCATCCTTTTTGATGGTTCTACGGCTGATCTAAGGTAAACCCAGCAAATTGTCCAAATGTGTGAACCAAACTCAAAGGCGAACGATGTTTTTTCCTTTTCATTTTGTACGTTTTTTGTCCATAATTATTGGGTTTTTTTTTATATATTTGAAAAGGTAGAGACAATTGTAGAGAGACACTGTAGAGACAATTTATATCTTTGTTCACTTGGTCTAGTGATAATTTTTGGTTTGAATCATCTTTTAAGTACGTTTGGGAAGGATACATTTTAAGACTTGAAAACCAGACAATCATTCAGTGCGTCGTCTGCTACTGCTGTTTGCAAGCCGACGATGCGGAGAAAACCATTGCGCATGCGTGAGAAGACGAACTAAATTTTTGGTTTGATCGCTCGGAGCGCGCCGCGGGGGATATGGTATACGTAGGAGCGGAATGATAATATGCGAATGCGTACAAGTGTGTGAAGGTACCCGCCACGGCGCGCTCCGAGCGCTAGCGATCGAACCGAAAATGACTGCGATCATTCTGTACACGTGCATGTTTCAAGTGTCAGGTTGGCTCAGTGCGGAAAGGGCATATTTTTCATCATTTTTTGCTGAAAAAACCGACAAAATCCACCGATGTTTGTTTGGTGCACATAACGTGAGTATGTCATGAGGTATTGTACGGAGTTTAGGGGCAAACTGTGCAGCGGTTCTGTGGGAAAAAGCTTGGTTGGGATGGACTTTTTTGTACCTACATGTAGTTGGTGTTTTGTATAGCAAACAGTTTAGCAGGGTAATCTGCCTATGAGGCGCCACTACGTGGAGCCTCATAGTTCTATCTAGGAGTATTTACTGTAGTGTTGTCGAGCACAATTTGAGTCTCCCGCGCAAGTTTAAACTTGCGCACGCAAGTTTAAACTTGCGCACGCAAGTTTAAACTTGCGCGAGGGACTCCTGAAGCACGCAAATTACGACGCGCAATTTTAATTTGCGTGCGCACGTTACAACTTGCGCAAAGGCGATCGCAATTTGAGAACCTTGCGGGCGGGATTTTCATTGATGAAGAAAAATAAATGTTTGAAACACAAGGAGAAATAAATTAATACATAATGGAATAAATTAATGAACAAAGAAATAAACAAAAAGTGGAATTCAATGAGAGTCATTTTTATGAAAAGAAACATTGAGATTTAGCAGTGCATATCAGAGAAGCTTTTTAGGGGGCGAGGGCGGGAAGGGGACCCGGCAAGCGTACTGAAGTTGTTCGAAAATGGAGGTAACTTGCTTCAAGGTTTTTTACCTTGCATATGCAAAACTAATTAGCATTTTATTCATATTCTTAAATGTAAATAAATCACAATTTCCTAGGGGTAACCCGTTGTTAACGTAAAAGAATAATTATCATCCCTTCAATTGTTCAAGATTTTTGACGTTATAGTAATCATTAACATTATATTTTAAATGCTTTAAATTATATTACATGTACTGTACAACTAAAAAAGTACTTATTCTTAATAAAATGCTAATTTTTAATACTAAAATACAGATTTCACCCTCCAAACGGCCTCCAAAATACTAGATATGCCACCTGAGGTACAAGTAGACATCGATGATTAAGATGGTTGTACTGAAGTTTACTTACGATCCGGAAGAAAAGTGAAATTTCCCGTTCAATTCTGAGAGCTCCCCTCGCGATCTTGAACACGTTAAATTTCCGACTCGTGTTGTTAATGTTTGAACGACACGATTTCTTCTTCATGCCCAGCATACATTCGATGGTCCCCGTATCCCGAGTGCGATTCCATTACCGAGCGCACGCGATGCATCGATTATGATAATGAGTAGGCTGGATCAGGTTTGTAAACACATGTGCATTTCGAACGATAATAGGGAGTCGTGAACTCTAGCGCAGCTTTTATGGCGGATACCAGTTCAAGCTGGTTCCCGATTTCCTTTTACAGTTCGAAATGCACTTGTGTTTACAAACGTGACAATTATCATAATCGATGCATCGCACGCGCTCGGTAACGGAATCGCACTCGGGATACGGGGACCATCGAATGTACGCTGGGCATGAAGAAAAAATCGCGTCGTTCAAACATTAACACGAGTCAGAAATTTAACGTGTTCAAGATCGCGAGGGGAGCTCTCAGAATTGAATGAGAAATTTCACTTTTCTTTCGGATCGTAAGTAAACTTCAGTACAACCATCTTAATCATTGATGTCTACTTGTACCTCAGGTGGCATATCTAGTAATTTGGAGGCCGTTTTGCGGGTGAAATCTGATGTTTTTTTGTTGGAAAATGTTGGTTTTTGGGACTGTGTTGTCTAGGTCGCGGTATTAGCTTGGACCTTACTATCGCCAGACCATGTCCAAATGTTTAAAAAGGCGATAAGTTGGGTCCAAGTTACTCGGACTAAAGTAAGCCTATGTCATTGGTCATTCAATGCCAATTGTTCAGATGGGTCAAGAAATATCAGAATGTCAATTTTGAGTGTCATGATTTAGTCAACTGTTTTGGTGAGTCTTTCCCTCCTTACGTAGGAACAGGGTCATAATACTAGTAAGGATTACCGGGCGAAGCTTAGTGACCGACACCCGTTCTCATACGTTGTATCACGCAACCGATGCAACGATAAAGATCGAATACTTACCAACCAAAAAGCGTTTCAAATACTCGGCCTACATAGGAATTAAATGCACTAAGTTTTTTATTTTTCCTACAATAATCTCTGGAACTTTATTGAGAGAACCTTTTTCTGAAAGGTTAGTATTATTGGAAAACAGCTGAGTTTTACCCGTGTTTGCGAGCAGAACATCGGTGACAAGGGACGTCATCTTGATTCTTGCATGTCTTGGATCTGCCGCCGGTACAGCGCCCTCTAAACAAATTTTTTGAGGGTGACGTTTCTGAAATTTCGGATTAAGCTTAGCCTTAGAGTCATGACTGTCTACGTAATCATTTTAACAACTAATTAAACAGTCTAATGCAAGCATAACAACTTTAACATTAGATCTGTTGACAATCAATGTTTTCAATGCAGAACAAAGACCGTTACCAATATATACAAAAATTGACAAAAATCCCAAGGTATGCGCTTGGTATGACGTATGCCCACGTGATGGCGCGCACAGGTGGTGGTGTTTTGTGACACTGACAGGTGCAAAATGGATGGATAATATTCACACGTGGTGGTTTGTGTCTGCGTGTTACAAAAATGTAACAATGCCCGTCTCGCAAAAGTTGGTGTGTCCCTTGCCCTATGATGTCGTTGCCATGTTGGGTCATGCAACTTTCTCCTGATTCGTTGTCGAGGAACGTGTTGTATCTGTACTTGTGAGGTGGTTTCAGTGTGTCCGTCGTCAACTCGATTTTCTTAAAAACCTGAAAAACTGCAAGACGTTCATGGTCCGGTCGTGAGTATTTAGCAGGGAAAGAATCGTAGGCCTATACCAAGGTTGTGATCATGGCGATGTGCATTCACAAAGCGTGGGATTCGCAATTGTGCCAATCCTGTTGCATAAACCGCAGATCTAAGATTTTCACATAATCCTATTTAAACATTTTGAATTTTGAGCATGTTAGGAAGTGACAATTAAGCTAGTGGTTACTCACGTACGTCACAATATGTGCATCCCCCCCATGTTGAAGCACTTGAAAGTGTTCAACATATTTGATTGGCCTGATCGAAGATCAATCTGATAATTGACAATTATTATGTACCAAAAACAGGGCTGATGGCTTTCAGGGACTTCATTCATCCTTGCAACATATCTCTCTCTCTGTTATTTAAGTCTCTATTGTATTGGAGTGGTGATGTGAAGTAGTTTTCTACAGGAAATAATGCTGGGTTCCTTTATTTTCAATAGGGCCCAAAGAAATATTGATTGTGAAAAGAATGCAAAAGTCATATCCGTCACACCTTTTGTGACGGAAATGACAATTATTATATTACTTGGCTTTTGGAGATATAATTACCTTTTCAAGTTGTTTACTTTACAAATTATGGCAGTAGGTACATATTGAGAAATACACGGGGACATGCATTTTGAGGGGGTTTTGAGGGAGTATTGTAAAGAATGAGCATCTTGTCCATTATGTTAAAGAGTTTTTAACACTGCACACAATAGGAGTCGTGTTGAAGTTAATTTCACTGCTCAAAAATCTTATTTTCATTCTATATTTTTTCGAATTATAGTGCCTTAAAGTGTCGGGACATGAAAGTAGACACTTGATACTGAAGAATGACCCATAGGCCCCTTTTTAATAAGAACTTGCTGGGAGTGTACATGCGGGAAGAAATTCATGATAAACTATCTCCAGCATTTAGGATAGAGATAAACCCACGAATGATTCTAGCGTAAGGTTGATGCATTGGCAGTTGTACTGTTTAACTTTGTTCACTATAGGGTGTCAGTGGGTACATTGAATTTTTTGAAAACAAGCTGAACAATTAGAAGCAGTAAGTGAAAATTAACACAAATCCACTTTGACAAAAGATGTATATCATAAATTTAATTTAGCCAGTTAAACTGTGCACATTAATTTACTTGTGCTTTTAACAAATTCAATGAATATATAAAATCTGATATCAAAAAGTACTTTTGCCCTCTGCAGGCTGAGTGTAAACATTAAACTGAAATCCACAGGCAAGGGGAACTATGTATTGGTGGAGTGAGGAAATTATGGATGTGACATTTACACATTTAAAATAAACAAAATTCTAAATCGTACTTTTCCAAAAGTTTTAACAAAACTCAAATTTTAAAAACAGGAACCTATTTTCCACTATCTTCCTTTGAGTTGAGCATGCATAACAAAAATAATCCAAACCTATTCAATTTGCTAGAAGCTAAGGAGAACTGCAGTACTAGATTACTTTCAGGCTGCGTGCTCATCTTTTTTATTGTTTTCAATGACAGCCCTCTTTTTATTATGTTACTCATTTATTATTTGTTGTGTCGATCATGTTGGTCTGCATAATGGGCAGTCGTCAGTCTTTGTGAAAGGGCTCAACATTGAGATGGTTCTTTAAATGTGTGCTAAACATTTACAAAATGAAACATCACATCCTTAGAAGACATTGGAGGAGGAGGTCTAAGAAATTGGAGGAGGAAGGCAATTGGAGGTCTGTGGATGTTTGAGCTACTACGTACATGTAGAGGGTAACAGATGTCTCTGATGGTGATGCTGAAGTTTTGCGGAGCTATCGTCTGTTTGCTGACCTTCATTGCTAGACGGACAGAGCATGGATGTAGCTGCTTGATACTCATGATGATGGTGTCCCTTTTGGTGAGTGCTGGGTGTTCACTGATTTCCTGTAATTCTCCCCATCTGCCATGTGCTCTGTGTTTGTGCTGTCTGGCGTTGAGTTCTCTTGCTGGTGTACCCAGTGTACACCTTCTGCATTCGCAGGGGATGCATCAGGTTCGGTCTTGGAGGCTTGCTTGTCCTGTGGGCTATAGTGGATCTTGTGGGTGTGGAAAGCCCGGATACCTTTGTCATTTGGGAAGTACTGGATGTGATGAGAACTGCCTGTGTTGGGCTGTGTAATAGGCGGGGTGAGCCTAGTGGGTTCGACCTTGGGTGTAGGGGACCCTTTGGTAGGTGAAAGACTTTGGATCTTGCGTCTTGACTGGATGAGCCTTGAATCTGTTGTGTTGTAGTGTTGTCTTGATATGGTAAAGTTGTTGCCGGCCAGGATTGTGGTTGCTGATGCAGGCTTCCCGGACAAGGTTGCTCTTTGACTGGTGTTTGGATTTCCGGGTGCAGGAAGGATTGGTTGTCGATGTTGCCAGTCAGTGTCTGTCGGTCATCTCTAATAGACTCAGGGGTCGAGGGTGTTGTCAGACTGTTTTCAGACCTTAGCATCCGGGGATGAGATTCAAGGCGCCTGATCCTCACTGCGCCAGATGCTGCTGTAAATCCAGTTGAAGTCTTTCAGGACCTGCTGGAGGTCCCATGCTGTATGATGAAGTGATGAGAGTCTCATCCGTGTACTGAAGACAAACTCTTGGTCTCAGATCTACGAAGGCAGTACTCCTATATGAAGGCATTGACTAAAACTGGGGATAGAGTTGATCCTGTGGTAGTTCCAGAAGGCTGCTTGGACAACTGGCTGTTCATTGGAAGAAAGACAGCAGGATGTAGGTGGGTCGCAGATCATGAACCTGGTTTGGAGTGTGGGGCTTCATATTTCTGCAGGGCGTAGTCAAGTCGGAGTCCCCCTTGGCACCGAGGCATGAGTAGCCTGTGGGGATGGCAGTGAATATCTGGTAGCCTTCATCGGGGTTGACCATGGTGTAGTTGGGAACACTGTGAGGTTGCGCTCATGGTGTCATTGGGATCATCACCCTCACCATCCCCATCACCCCCACTGGCGGCCGCCACCACCCCCCTCACCCTCACCACCCCCCTCACCCTCACCACCACCATCACCATCACCTGCTGTGCTGCCGCCGCGCCGCCGCCGCGCTGCCGCCGCGCCGCCGCCGCCGCGCTGCCGCCGCGCCGCCGCGCTGCCGCTCCTGCGAACACCTTTACTTGTGATCCCAACAAAGCCATGTGCAGCTTCAGTGGAGACTCCAGGTATTCATCACCAATCCCATGGGTGAGGCATGTCTCAAGGTCTCGGTCAGGAAACCTTCATGAAGACAAGCTGTGTGAGTGTGAAACCCTCTCTCTGGATTAGGTTTGTGATCTCCTACCCATCTACATCCTGCCGTCCTTCATCCAGTGGACAGGTCAATTCTTCAAGCAGTCAGCTGGAACTTCCACAGGATTAACCCCATCTCCAGTTCTGGCCAATATCATCATATAGTTCTGTACAGCTTTCGTGGATTTGAGAGCAACAGTTATCTTCAGTTTTATGAATGACACTTTCATCATTTTATCACACAGCACAGTACCTCCAGCAGTTCCTGAGACACTTCAGCTGGTTCACACACAGCAGCATCTGGCTCACCTTGGATCGAATCTTCTTCCTGGATATTGAGGCCTCCAGGCAGTCTGGCAGTATCCTCAGCCCTTTTGTCTATCAGAGAGCCACACATTGATAGGCATCTCCACAATCAATCTGTCCAGTGCCCTGGGATCTATTCATCAGTCATTGGCACCCTTGTCTGGCAATCCTTCATCGTTGACCACGATCTTCTCCTGCGACAACTTTGCTATGTCAAGGCAACAATCCAACACAACCGATTTGGGGTACATCAAGTTGAGACACTTGATCCAAAGTCTTTCACTGACTGAAGTGTTTCGTATACTCAAGGTCTACCCATCAGGTTCATCTGGCCCATTACACTTCCCTTCATAGGCAGCTCTTATTGCATTTAGTCCTTCCTGAATGACACTGGCATCTAGGTTTTCCATGCCTAACATGATCTGCAATAGCCTACAAGGATGAGTAAGACTCTGAGACCTTACCTGATGTAACACCTGTGAATACAGAAAGGTCTGCATTGGGTACATCGGTGAGGATCTTAGCGCTGGACTCCATGAACATAAGGCGCATGGTTCTTTGGGGAGATTGCAGGAAATTTTTGATAATTCAGCATTTTACCGATCGGTAGCACCTCATCATAAGTATTGAGTGCCGCAATCCTTGCCGAGTCTGAAAGGCCTTGGATGTCTGGCACAGGATTTTTCTGCAGGACATCAGTTCCATCATCAGTGATATCTGGAGTCCTTTGCTGTGCTAGCATCTCAATATTCCACAGGCCTCCAATACTCACTCCACCAATAGTTAGCATCTAGTTCCCCTTTTAGCTTGTCTGTGGGTGTCTGTCCTCAAAACTCAGCTCTGTAAGTAACATTCATGTACATGTACTCACTTGACATTCTATAGTGAACAAAAATTGCCCTTTCTTGCCTTATGTTAATTGTCCTGTCTTGCCTGCCACTTTCTTGCCTAAAGTGCCAATATTTGCCTAAAGTGCCAATTAATTCTTACCTAAAGTGCCAACTATTTCTTGCCAAAAGTGCCAACTATTTCTTGCCAAAAGTGCCAATTAATTCTTGCCTAAATTGCCAATTAATTCTTGCCGAAAGTGCCAATCCTTGTCTAAAGTGCCATCTCTTGCCTAAAGTGCCATCTCTAGCCTCAAAAGCCATCTCTTGCCTCAAATGCCATCTCTTGCCTCAAGTGCCATCTCTCGCCTAAAGTGCCATCTCTCGCCTAAAGTGCTAACTCTTGCCTCAAGTGCCAATTCTCGCCTAAAGTGCCAATTAATTCTTGCCTAAAGTGATAATTCTTGCCATGTTGTCTAATGTCTCTAGGCCTATTGCCATCACTTGCCATAATTACATCCCTTCTTTACCGATACTGTCATACGTGCAAAATGTTGTTCCAAACAAAGCTGCCATGCATCAACCCTCCTTGCCAGGCATGTACACTCCCATTCTAGACACACAATTCTAGTTCTAAACTCAGTTAGTTGCCTTCAACTTCAAGTCAATGGCTGGATTGAAGGTCTAGTTCATTAGGTTTTTTTAGGTTAAGATTAATTCAAAGTAATCCCTTGCTAATTTGTTTAGTCATACAGAAAATTGGGTAAAAGTTCACACTGAAAGCCACAGCCCTTTACGTTGTTTTATTTCAATTAATTGTACTGGATGCTAGTATTGCTGTTGCAAGCAGGTCATCACCCACATTAGGTAAACCATGCAAAGCCAAACCATTGGCACCAGTTGTCTTTTATGTGGACGACCACACAAGTAATGTACTTGCATGCATATGGTGAGTAACCACTTAATTTTGTCACTTCCTTTGAAAAACATGTTCACCAGAGCCCTTGAATGAGAAATTGTTTGAAACAAAATAAAAAAACAAAAACAAGACTATGAAACCCCCCTCCCCCCAAAACACCCCTACCCTTATCCTAACCAATGACTTTGTGACTCAGCATGGCAACACTTGTTAAATCTTTGATACTTGATAAAAAATTACTTCTACTTTTTAAATACATTCAACGTTTTCAATCCTTTTTTGTTATAACTTCAAATTTGTGTTACTTTTTATTGTTGATTCTTTTTGATAGGCAATTTGTTGGTGGCATTTGACATTTCTTGATATTTTAAAGAATTTGGGGTCAGAGAAGGCAAACCCATCTACATGTAACAAGGATTATGGTGTTTTCACTAGCTTATTTATTGAGTGTGAGTGTTGCCTCAAGTAGGCCTACTCAAGTCTAAGCTTTGGGCTTGTCCACGTAGTAAGTGCGAGGGCATAAATGTCGAAACCAAATCATGATTTCTGATTTAAATATTTTTTTGGTATTTCCATCAGTTTTTTTACAAAAAACTTGAACACCTTTGAATCTCCTGCTTTTGTCTGTTGATGGAATGGACTGTCACACACAGTGCCTATAAACAAGATCTGACTGTTGGTGACTAGCCTGTGTAAAAGGCATGGCGGGGAAAAGAATTGAAATTTTGACTGTCTGTGACCGATCAAACAAAAGTTAGTGTTGAAGTCTACTTAACAGTAATGACCGAATTTAAATAATTGTCAGCAGTTTATTACTTTACTTTGTCTTACGTTTTATTTTGGTATTAAAAATCAAGAAAAACCAAATTAAACTATAGTCAAAATTCAGGCATGCAACTTTTCCTCGGATCTGCTGATTTCCTTGTTTTTAACTTTTCCTGAATGCTATTACAAATTGAAAATACCATACAAAGTCTCGTGTGGTTTTGGAGTTTCTTTTTTTTCCCTAAAATGCCAGTTGCATGCCTGAAAACAATAAATGTACATAAGCATTTGAATAATCATTATCATTAGAAAAAAAGTTTCCAAATATCTTTTGATAAAACACTGAGGCACACAGTATTTCAAAAGGGTTTGTTTGACTTTTTAGAAATGATTCAGTACAATGTTAGGCTGTAATATGATTTATTTCAATTAATTGTTTTGCTTGAAAAATATTCCTGAACTAGCAATTTGCTCCCTATGTTCCTCCAGTTACATGAATTAGGAAACTAGTATTTTTAAGTTGGTCACCAGTAATCCTCACCGTTTAGAGAAAACATATCCCCATCTATAGGCAAGAAAACTGAATGAGTCAGTGGACAATGCAGTAAAGAGACAGTGACAGCAGTTACTAGATTCAACACATTTATTAATAATCAACGCTAAAAGAACGATAGGTGAAATCCTTAGCAGCCTGGGTAGGAAATGGACTCACACTTCGATTGCATGCCTCCACAGTATGTGCTTCTTCCCTAGTTTGAGTCAATGCAGTGCTCGCTATGCAGCGCATCCAAGCCACGCATTAAATAATGAAAATGTGTAGTCACAGGCCCAACCAATAAGCATGTCGGCTCGTCACACTGATATGGCGGTGCAGTCTGGACCTCCAGCTGTACACAGTGCAGCGTATGACTCGTAGCGTAGTGTAGTGTACACTTACCATCGGGTAAACTGGTCGTGTGCTCCTTGCCTTGGCTAGCAACAGACTGATGTGCTGCGCCTCTTCATGCAAGTACGCCCTCAATGAAAGCGCACTATGCAACTGTTCACGTGACGTGCTTCATAGCAACACTCGTAGCGATGTATGATTTGCATTACAATGGGCCCTCTTTAATTAAGCCAGGGTGTCCCGACCTGAAAGCTTATACACAATAACTCACAAATTACATTAATAAAAAATAACAATTTTGCCAACATGAAAAGTTACCTCTTGTTAACTGTGGTACTGGAGATGTCTTACAGTTTAATTTGTTTTAATTAAGAGAATACTCTAAAGAACATTTTCATAACAATTTAAGAACCATTTAAGAACCTTTTCCAAACAAGTTAAGAATGATTTTAGAATATTTTAAGAGCACTTTAATAACACTTTTAAATTATGGGACGTATCTAATGGGAACAGTACTCAGAAAGAATAATTTTGGACCTAATGGTTAATTTCTTCTTAAGCTTGGCATTGAAGTTGATGTCAAACATCCACATCCTTTTCTGATCTTGGTTGCTATGCCGGACTGAAACTTGGTGGCGATGAACGTTTTTGTCATCTTGGTAGCAGTCCAGCTCAATGTCTCCTCAAGATCGATGTCTGGCACCAGCTCACTCGAACTGTTCCCAGTTGGACCAGTAAGTTTTTGATGCTGGACCATTTATTGATACAGCACTCTGGTATGGTCGACTGCTGCATTTTTCTCCTTCAGAACCCAGGTTATGGTGTCGTTCTTTAGTTGGGCCTCGCTTGTTTTGATTGGCTCGGCATGTTTTGATTGGCTCTGCATGTAGAGATCCCGCCTGCATGGCTTCTTCTTCTACAGGTTACTTGGCCCTAGAGGTGTTGCGTTCGATGCTTGAACAGCTAGCAATTTACGCCTTGTTACAAAGTAATTAGGTTTGGGTTTGGACGGGGTCTACCCGATGTTCCCCAATACCTGTTCCCCAATACCTATATATGTTCCCCAAAATCCTCAGGGTTAGGCTTAGGGTTAGGGTTAGGTTTAGATGGTTAGGTTTAGATGGTTAGGTTTAGATGTTTAGGTTTAGATGGTTAGGGTTAGGGTTAGATGCTTAGGGTTAGATGCTTAGGGTTAGATGCTTAGGGTTACATGCTTAGGGTTACATGCAGATGCTTCCAGGGTTAGGGTTGTGGAACATGTAGGTATTGGGCAACATAGGTAGGCACCTGGTTCGGACAATGGCAGACTTGCATAGGCGATAACTTTTTCTTTCCCTTCCTAAACCTGCGAGAGAACTGCACCAATCCCATCCCTGCTGGCATCAGATCGAGTATGTATTGGCCCTCCAGTTGAGAGTAACCCAGGATAGGGGCCTCCTGCAATCCTGTCTTGAGGGTGTTGAAAGAGCTGTCTCACTACTCGTCCCATATGAAATCACGATTCTTCTTGGTTAAACAGTGTACGTAGTGGCCGTGCTTGTAGTGAGTGTATCTCTTTCTTCCAGTAGGAAGAAGACCTTGAAAAGTTCCTCACTGTCACATCCCAGGGTTTGCCCACCCCATGAAATGGACCCTTGGTTATAGTCACCATCCAATGAACCGTACTGACACTCAGAGAAAACTAGGCCTTCACTCTTCTCTTTACAATATTTAAGCTATATTTATTTACACGACTTATCATACACACAATTTTTATTCCTTATTGAATTCAGATTAAGGGGCAACTTCCAGTATTTAAATACAATCACAAATATTAGGTACAGCATAGAACAGAGAAGTGTCCGAGTGTCTCTTGTTGTCTCGTGTCCAGCAAATGCTCTATGCCCGTAGCTTCCCACTTGGCCAGCGGAGTCCACATGGTCCTCTGGTCCCGCCGCTGCGGTCCGGCCTCACTCCTCTGGTCACGGGGACGCAATCCCAAACCAAGATTAAAAGCCCTGAAAACATAGCAATAACAAATTTGTTTGCCAAAATATCCAAATATTTCTGCGTAACAAAATTATGTGTTGTTTGGCCAAATTTCCTCAAATGCAACTAGCACCTTCGTAGGCCAACACTTGTCGTTTTTATGCAATATAAGCCTTATCGTATTTTTTTACAGAATTAATGCCAAGTTCTAGCCAATTACATTTCACGCTTAATCTTTCCAAAATCTCATAAAAATTTGTCTCCAGTTATTAAAGTGATATTATGTTCCCACAAAATGAATAAATTAAGCAAAGTTTAATACAACAATAATTTCATTCATAGTTTAACTTACACGAATTGAAGGGCTCCTGGCTTATACACTGCTGAATTTTCTGGTTCGTGAACTCTCATTAGTTCAGACTGAATGAGCTCTCATTAGCTCTGCCGCAGGTTGGCTATGCATTGCCCTATCTCCCTTGGCTTCTAAGTCTCAAAAAACCACTTCGAGTCCGGCCACTGTCCTCTACTCGGAATTTCTCTTAGCAAGTCCTTTCCCTTACATTTGCCCACGCTTGTATACCCAAAATAAAATTAGTCCTATGTATAAATTAACATGATAATTTTATTCTGTCCACTCAGGCTTCTCATTGCCTATTTAAAATTCACATCGAGTATTATGTAAGCCCCATTGACCAATAACAAACTAGGTGTGGCTTAATTATTTAAACGTCACAGGCTCAACAGAACATGGTATGGCTAGCTAACCTATCCCCGGAATGTTGGGTATGAGAGCCTCAATAAAAGTACATGTTGTTTCCCTCTACATAAAACACATTCCAAATTCCAACTGCCAATGTACATGTACTAGATTCAGGCCACATAAAAATATATCTTGTTTCTACAACCAATAAAGAGTACATTCGTTTTATTAAAATAAAGTCACTCTGTGACACTCACAAAGGTTTGAATGGTCTTTGTATGTTTGAAGGGTTTGGTTTGCATGAGGTATGCATAGCAGCACTTCACATGCTTAATAGTTGTCAACTCTAATATGTCTGAATCTACATGTATACTGTATACTCACCAGCTTAACTTTGCAAATAAAAAAATGGATATGAAAATTTCGTTGGAATAATTCCTTTGGCAATGAAGGGGGGGGGGTAATGTTACTGCAAAAATAGATTTAACATTAATGCCACCATACTCTGTGTGCCTCAGTGTTTCATCAAAAAAAAATTGGAAACTGTTCTCTGATTATTTCATTTAAACACGATATAGACCTACCTTGACAAATAAAAATGGTAATCTAATTCTTCTCACATATGGATCATGTGCCAACTTTCATAAATATTTTACTTTCTTCAATTACCGACTATCAAAAGCCATTGAAAATACCAGTAAAATGTGAAATTATTCTTTTAAATTAGAAAACTCTGGAAATGTTTGAATAATATAGTACTCAAGTTATTACTCGTACGCATATATGTTATTGATAATTCATAGCATAATATGGTAATATTTATTGTCCTTTCATAGTCAACTTGGATATGTCTGAGTCAATACTTTATACTCATCAAGGCAATGATGAAGGATTAACGCTACTGCGAACATTGATTAAATGAGATCAATATGCCACCATACTCTTTGAAAATATATTAAAAATGGCATTTTACTATATATTAGAGTATTGGTATACAGAACAAGTCTTAATATATACATGTAGGACACTTAAGTTGGGATTTGCTTTCTCTGACGATCAAATTGCTTGAGAGTCAACAAATTCAATGTTGACTCCAATGAAACTTCAGCATAGTGCCAAATTGAATGTCAGTTGGAAGACCACCTTACAACTGGCCAGTTGTTTGGTGGTTTGCTATGCTATTTTATAAGGGCACACTAATCAGTATTCACAGCCTTTTACAATCCCACAAGGACAAGCAGGACCTGAAGTGCAGACTTGGAGAATCTGCTGCGAATGTGGTGAAGTGCAAGACATCACCTACGGGACTCGGTGAATAAAGATCCCTTGGCAAACATGGGATAGTGATAAACTGCCCAACCTGGCACCAGCAAGGATCTATTGGCAGCAAGCTGACACTGGTTCCTATGGCTGAGCCACCACTAAGATATCGACATCCTGGTGGTGACATGTTTTAGCCCATCCTCACTGGACAGTCCGATGGGTCACCTATACCCAAGGACTCGGCACCCATAGCAATGTGTCCCCACTTTAGCAAGCCTACGGGTCTTCTATACCCATGGCATCTTACTCCTGTGCTGGGCCCAGGGACAATAGACCTGCTTCATTTACCTTCACTGGTGGAGCAGTAATGATTGACTGCACTCTGTGAGGAGCATCTCCATAGCCAAGGAGTCAGGAGTCATCCAGCCCTCAAGGATAGCCCCAGCTTCTCTCGTCTCATTAGCATCTCCTGTCACTGATGATGCACAGAATGGAGACCAGGAGTCATGGAAACACGAGCTTGTCCCAATTGCAGTTGCTAGGTAAGACTGTGCCATACTTTTTAATCATTATTAAAAGAAAATATCTCGAAAGAAAAATGTGTAATTCCCATGGTGAAAACTCATCTGAATAACACAGTACTTGTTGGCCTCTACTTTTCTTTTTGTCTTGTGGAATTATTGTCTTGGTCGTGACTTTGAAACATTGCAAATCACAATACGCATCTAGTCAATATCTATGTTCATTCATTTCCCATCCAACTAAGTTGGCATGTAAACAGTGAAAACATGATATTTTTTCCATCGTAAACTATGTACCTTTCCACCCAGCACTTTGTCCAGTCTGGAGGTTGGCTGCCCTTATATGCTTGTACCTCTTTCCTGTTTGAATCAATCTTTCACCGAGAGCTTGGTCGTCTTTGATTCACTTGGGCCACTTTTTTCCCCTGTGTCCCTTTCTGTTGCCTTGATGAATTTGCCCTGCTAGTGTGTCATTATGTAGGTTGTGTTGCCTGACAAAATGACCAAATGTGGCCATATTCAAGGGAAGGTGTCACTGTTGCTGTTAGGCATACAGAGTGCATACTCCCATAAATATCACTTTCAAACAAACGTTTGATCTGAAGTGTAAAATCTCTTTAAAATGCTAATTAAACCAAACTATGTCATCTGTCACTGACCAAATCTTTGTCAGCAACAACGTTTTCTGTAAAGTTACTGGACTAGCATTATCAGATAGTGATTTTTCTGTGGCTTATATCTCTTCTCTTTTATACAACTGCAACTTCTCAGAGAGTTCTATGTACATGTCAACCATTGCAAGAATGTAAAAAGAAAACAGTTTTTAATCGGGTTTTTAACAATTGTGTTACATGGTGCACAACTTAAAAATAAAAGGAAAGAAAAGTTAGTAGCACTTGATAAAAGAAGTCATTTGTGGAAGTCCCCCTCCCTATTTTTTGCGTAAAACACCTCATAGTTAGGATTGAATGATGAAGATCTAATTTCCTATTAGTGAGAATATTTTTCTAGCTAAAGCTGTAATATGAAATGTTTGTTGTGTGGTGTATGAACATATGAAGAGTGTATTTCCAAAATGCGATATACGCCATTTTCTTCCCTTTGAGAATCCTACTCTCTCCTGGCTGCCCAAAAGCACTTTAAATAGCTGTTACACAGGGTGTGCATAAAAAATGCATCAGTTACAAAAACTGCTTAAATAAACAATCAAGGAACTATGATGATATAAGCTTTGGTAGTGTGTATTGCACTTGACCATCAGCTTTAATTTGAGACCAATTGCAATTTATGTTCTTCCGAATGGCTGAGCAATCTTTTTTTAACTGATGATTTTTATATCTGTCATTCAATATAATTAACCCATTAGCATCTTGGTCTGTATTTTATTACAGTGTATTTATTCACTGAAAAAAATTAATCATAGGGTGCCTTTAAGTAGCTCACTGGGATCGACTCTGTAAAGGGAGATGTTAACTATGACAGCCGGACTAATCAAACATTCAAGCGTGGGCCATCACGATCCTCACGTGATGTCCGTTCAAAATGCCCATTTCAGACTGGGTGTTAAGTTTGAGATTTACTGCTTTTTAGAGAGTTGCAAAAGTAAAATGTTGGGCTGGAATTACAGCCTCTAAAGTTGAAATTAACTAAATAAATAATTACCCTTTTGCTTGAAATTTTTGATTTTTGGGTCCGCTCGACATTTTCGCTGTCTAGCCGTCAAATTTGTTCGTTTCTTGAAATGAACAACACTTGTATGCATGGGACCTGTTTCCACCACTGAGTGTGGTCCTTGAGCAGTTTCTGTGGTGGCTGACTCGAGACGTTGGAGTGAATTGAACAGCAAGGGGCTAACCTGAGACATCGATCCGGGTGAGCTACATGTACATTGTACTCGAACGTACCCTAAGAGTGCTAGGGCAGTTTTGGTGCTACAGTGAGTAACAGGCAGGGCAGTTTTAGGCGCTACAGTGACTAAAAGTTAAAATAAAATATGCAGGCCTGCACCAGAGATGGGTGCTAATACATGTACCGTTGAAAAGTGTTATTTAGCTAAATTATATTTTTGTTGTGTGATTTATATCTTGCATACATTTTGCTTCCACAATTTAAGTCTTTACAATTTGCAATAATTAGGTTTTGCCCTTCACCGGCATATAACCACTGTCATACTCGGTGTGTTACACCCGAGTGAAAGTTAAACAACCTCACGTGCTTGGTGGTCGAGTGGTAAGAGGTCTGCTCAACAAAGCAGAAGGTTGTGGGTTCGATTCCCACCCGAGTGCTTTTGCTGACTTTCACTCAGGTTGAACACACTGAGTATACAGTGTTTGTTCGTCGATGAAGGACAAAACCTAATATTGATGCAAATTCTATCTTATGAATAGTCTTTGCTACTTGATATGAACACTCTCTGGTAGAAACGGTACATGACACTCATTTGAAAATGCTCTGTACAGGCCTGGCATATCTTTTAAAAGTAAAGGCCTCATTGGCCTACATGTAGGTTGGAAGTAACATGGCTTGACAGGATCATTTGCAAGTACTCAAAAATCTGCCTTTTGAAATAACATGTTAAATAAAAGCACAAATTGTGTTCATGATCTTTAAAAGATACATGACACTTGAGCTGAAAAGTCAGCCATTTTATTTACATTTCTGTAATTGCAAATGATACTATTGGCCTTTCAAGATAGCTTTTGCTCTTGGTTTTAATTTCTGTTGAAAAGCACTGATTATACAGTGCCAGTAATTATAGTATACAAATAATGAATGTTTGTGAGTGCAATGGTAAGAATAATTTCAATAGTGGAATGGAACTTTTCATCTGTCACCGAATGGAATTATTCTTACCATTGCACGAACGTGAAACATTCATTATTTGTAACATATAAATTATCCTGATGCAAATTCCATCAAAAGTCAAATACTGACAAAGTGTAATTTTTCTAATGATGAATGAAAAAAGAGCCCACCTGTTTGCAATTGTAGTGGCTTGGTGTAAGAGTATGGTCTTGTAATTGTAACAGCCCTTGGGTATGTTGCAGTTAGAATGTTAGAAGTGGATTGCACCAGAATTCCTGGTGTCAGTTTTACAGGACAAAAAGTAATGACAAAACTCTTCAATGAAAAGTATGCTAACATACAGTAGTCTGCTTTTACAGATATGTCTAAAAATAGGGAAATTGTTCAAACTGTATGTTGACCAGTATAGCTCAGCATGTCAATGCAGTACTATGTCTTTACTCATGTAGGGCATTTATTGCTCAAGATGCATGGCACTCAAACACAAAGCTGAAGGTACCATGGAGCACTTGGTCTTGGTAAAAGACCACGCCCCACACAACAGGAGTCTTACAATATTGATCCAATTTTGTACCAGAGGCCATCTGCCCATTCACTGCTTGTACACGTATACCGTGATCAATGCAGGGTACATTGAAAATAAAAGTGGGATAGCATTGGCACCCAAGTCATATTTAAGAGGATGACCTCCTTGGTGTGTGCAAGATACAATTATTACACATTATTGATGTGCAATGCCGTACATTTATTTATTTGTTAGCAAGATGGCTTTTGTGCCAAAAGTAAGCCACTACTTCCTGCATCTTGGTGCCAAGACATGATATGACTGTGCGTTTATTTCAGTGTAAAGTAAAAACTTTACCCTTGGTTAAAGCCAAATTTATCAGATTTATAAATAAATGCAAATGTGAACATGTATGATCCGGCAAGGATTCTAAAGAGTAATTTAGAAAGCAGTGAATGCAGCTGTGTCATTGCAATTGCTTCTTCAGGGAGTTTGGACCCTTCCCGTGCCGATCCCCGGGTCCAACTGACTCAGTCGCTAGTACCTGATAATAAAAAGGGTCTCGCTCTCAGGGTTACAAGTTTACAGTGCAGTGGAAACGATCATAGGTGAACTTTGTGCCATCCCTGATCAACACGAGGCATTGATGCATGGTGGAATATTTGTCTCTAAAGAAACACAGCAGAGCTGTTCACGTACAGTTAAAGTTAGCAGGGAAATGACAGTGACAGCTCATCAGATCCTGGTCGACTTTTACCTGTATTATGCAGCAGAACACCTGCAGTATTAGAAATCCAGGATAAGCCTTATATGCAAGAAACTTGGCATAAACACCTGCAGACTCAACTAGGCTTGAAGTGATTGCAAGTAGTACAAGCTGCCCCTTGCTTACAGCTAATTGGGTAGGCCTAACTGTACATACGCCTAGTGAGATGGTTGTTTTTCCCCGAGTTGTCACATCGATAATCCTGCCGAACCTCCACTAACGGTGTAACCGAAGCATCTAGTTGGCCATTTAAAGATGTCTGTATCCTAGGATATATGTACTTCAAAGCCAGAGATGATGTACATCAGAGATTCTGCCATTGAAGTAGCTTAATAAAAACTGTACGTGGACATGTTTTCTTGAGCTGTAGAGATGTTGCAGAGACTCTGCTTAAAACTGGAAACTTTGCAGCAGAACATGGAATACCTGCATGTCGATGATTTTGTTCTGATAATGTTTTCTGAGCTCGTTTGCACGGCAGTGGCTCGGCTCATTATCCTCAAGTATTGCAGCGGAACATCTGATACAGCAGCTTTGTGTATGTCCTGGGTTAGTTTGAGCTGTGGGTCACCCTGCATAAATCCGCTGAACCTGAAACTTTGCAGCAGGACTTGGCATAGATGATCAAGGATTCAGCTGTGATAGTGATATTTTCTGATGAGCTCTTCAGCATTACAGAGACTCAGCTAGATCGAGACCCTTAAGCAATGCAGTGGCACTTGGCATAAAGGCGAGATGCTTGTAATTAGCAGAGAGTTTAAAAGAGGAGGTGCCTGATCCTTGGAATAGCCCAACATCAGGGTGACAGTGGGGTATCAGTATCTGGCTGTCGGTGAAGGCAGTGTTTTGGCTCATTATCCTCAAGTATTGCAGCGGGACATCTGATACAGCAGCTTTGTGCATGTCCTAGGTTCATTTGAGCTGTGGGTCTGGGTCACTCTGCAGAAATCCGCCGAACCTGAAACTTTGCAGCAGGACTTGGCATAGATGATCAAGGATTCAGCTCTGATAATGATATTTTCTGATGAACTCTTCAGCAGTACAGAGACTCGGCTGGATCGAGACCCTTAAACAATGCAGTGGCACTTGGCATAAAAGCGAGATGCTTGTAATCAGCATAGAGAGTTAAAAAGAGGAGGTGCCTGATCCTTGGAATAACCCAACATCAGGGTGACAGTGGGGTATCAGTATCTGGCTGTCGGTGAAGGCGTAATCCATACTGTCGTTTGAGACTGAAGTATCACATGATATGCATAATTCATTCGCTGTTTTATTAGAACGAAAAATTTAGATTCTTGAAAGTGACAGTTTAATATTTGATCCAGCAACATTTAAATGTATTGCTCTTTATACTTTATGAAACAATGCATTTAAAAGCTGTTATAAGTTTAGCAATTGTATATTTTTGTGGTCACTTTTCATTGTGATGAATTCTTTTTAATTGATACTTTACGTAGTAGATACTTTTGATGGAAATTGCGTCAGGTTTGTGTAATTTTAATGTAAGGTTTTTCACAATGACACGATTTCTCAATTTTAACCCTCCTGCTGTTTCAACGGTCACATACAGTAAACAAAAATAATCCTCTTCCTCTGCCATGCTTTTTACCTAAGCTAGTCACCAACAGTCAGATCATATTTCAAGCAAGCTAGCAAGTGACTAGTCAAACTCAGTCATCAGACAACAGCAGGCAGGAAGTAGGCACAGCTGTCTTATCAATCATCTACAGTCAAAGTATAGCTGTATCAAGTTACATAAACAGTCACAGCCAGTCAATCCTGCTTTATAAGGGCTTGGAGCTCTTAACTGTTGAAAACAGTCACTTGTGAGAATTAGACTGAAAGGACAACTTTAAACAGAATGTATGTTTGCATAGGAGGGTTAAATGTTGAATTTGCCCTTCACTGATTACGGCAGGTGAGGGCAAAACCAAGTGAAATATTGGCTTAAATATATGAAGGTGTTCAGACGAAATGCCTTTGTAAAAACTAATTTGATGCATAAAAAGTACAGTGGCCTTTATTTAGCTGGATGGTGGTATTGGTGGGGGGAAGGCCCCTGGCAGCATTTAATGGTGTCATAAAAGAACAATCTTTTTAAGAACTTTTAAGATAGTTCAGACACCCCCCCCCCCCGCCACAAAAAGCTATGCTACTGATTACATTCAAACATGTTGACTAATTTGTGTTCATTAATTAATTTAATTCACTTGTGCCTGCCAACCTACATGTACCTGAAGATTCATTTTTGATAACAACCAATTTTTAAAAAATATTTTTAACTAAATATTCCTTTCAGTTTTAGTGGGAAACACAAGCCGAGGTGGTGGTTTGTTGTATAGCCCAACCATAAAGCCAAGGCCCCTAAACTGTGTAGGCTACAAACCATCTAGAAACAACACAGAAAACATAAACTCATGAAATTGAACATGAACGTTCATCATGCCAATGTGGTTTGTGTTGCCTGTGAATGTGCTTTCCATGAATATGATGCCATTTTCTACAACATGTTTGTGTGGTATGTGGAAATAAGGAATAGGCGCCCTATCCTCGGAATAACCCAACATCAGGGTGACACTGGGGGTATCTCCAGCTGTCGGTGAAGGCGTCGATGACCCTACACTTCCGTTTAGGAGCCTCTTGTTTGACTGTTTTTACTCTTCATTAAACTCATGCTTTTCATCTGTTGCTTATTCAAGCTTTACATGTACCGGTACCTTATTTGAAGGCAAAGTAAAGCCATATTTTTTTCTGACCACTGACCGTGTACCTCACTCATTACAGTAATGAGTTCAAGGGTTTTTAAAGTTAATGTTAGTTTTCCATAGTCTAGCATTTTATTGATAAAAGTGTGAATGGGGTTTACATTAAAAATTCTTTAAGTAATGAAGGCTAATCCTTCTTATGGATGTACATGTAAACTTTACATGTACATCCATAAGAAGGATTAGCCTTCATTACTTAAAGAATTAATTACCCAACCCTTTCATTGGCACTGAAGTGTCCAAAACTGCCATGCCTAATCACTGTAGTGTCCAAAACTGCTATGCCTAATTACTGTAGTGTCCAAAACTGCCATGCCTATTTACTGTAGTGTCCAAAACTGCCATGCCTAATATTAGGCATGGCAGTTTTGGACACTATAGTGATTAGGCATGGCAGTTTTGGACACTATATATAATCACTGTAGTGTCCAAAACTGCAATGCCTAATCACTGTAGCGCCTGAAACAGCCTGTACACTCCATGGTTTTATTGATTAATTGTTTATTGATTACAAAATACACAATGTAGTACAAGTGCTGATGGAATAAACATTTATTTAAAATATGACCAGGAAGGAATGCATAAAATACTGTCATTTTCTTTGATACAAAATTATTCAGCTGATGCTGTTTTCCTAGATGAACTTTTGTGTCAAGTCACTGTAAATATTAACATTAGGTATTTGCATTTTTGTCTTTTGGGGCAATCCAAATTTCCTAATTATTTGAGCTAAATATATTTGAATATAAACAGAAGGTCATTTGTTCACTAAAAGCTGACTAAGCTTGTGATTTTTTTCCTACTGAGCTCTTAGAAAGCACTGGTGTACCTGTACATGTACTTATACCCACAATGACAAACTATCCAATCATAAATCAGGTCTTCATCATTCAATCCTTTGAATCACCTTTAGCATCCGTTGAATATTGTCCCTTGCAATATATAAGGTCGTTCGCGTAATAGGTACTAACAGGTACTGAAATAGTCTTAAATATATTTAATGTTCTGTTGTTCATAATGAACGATTCCATGGCAAACTCTTGGCCAAAGAAATCTTGTCCACTTGACCATTATGAAAGCTAATTACATTGAGCTATTAGCAGAAACCCTTCAAGATATTCTTGGCTGGTTCATGTTCAGATTCCGAGGAAGTGCAGTTGAACCCTTTGTGATATCTTTCACGTTGCCTCTTGCATTTTCTTTGCTCTCCTTAACTTCAACAAAGCCTCTGATACAAAATGTGGACAGGGTAAGACTTGCTTTGATGATGTCTACAATCATATATCTCTTGTTCTTTGAGCAGACAAGACTGCTCTTGCCAGTCTATTCTAATGATACATCCTTTCCTATGAACACACCACCAAATTAATATACGACATATATCACCATATAGGGTACGGCTTGCCAAGGGGCAGTCAACCAGTTGGTGCTGGATTTTTAATTGTTTAATTACAAACAATAGACCTAATTATGCAAATTCCATGTAATTGAATTTTTTAAACACTGTTACAAACTCCCCAAGAAACCCACTGGATGAAAAACCAGAGATAAAACTCAATGAGCAAAAACTCTGGAAAACCTTGTGGTTGCCAGCAAAACAAAACATTTTGCACGTTTACACAAAGCTATTTTTAAAGCTGATCCATTCTCAGTTTGTCCTTAACTGAACTGAAGTGCAAGCTAGAATGATCCCACCACACCTTCGCCTCGTACGTTCTACGTACGTTCTATGTTAAACGCACGTTCTTTCCTATGCAAATTTGACACACCCTTTCTACCCTTATGTAACTCTGCCTCCCAGAATTCATTCCTCACCCGATTAGACACATTTGCCTGCTATACAACTGTAACGCAGGCAAAGATAATTCTTATTCTGGAATTAATCGTGACAGGGCCAACACATGTATCCCCACAGGAAACAAAAGGGGACGCTGCATCATTATGCCAACAATGCTGTGTTATTTTGATAAGTTTTCACCAATTTTGTATTGTGTGCAGAATGCTTATTTTTCCTCTGCACTGCCAGTATTTGTTTTTGCAGAACCTGAAAATGTAGGCCTAATCCTTTGAAATAATTACTTTCTTGTTTAGCAACATGAGAAAGTTTGTGTAGCCCTCTTAAACAGGGACACTATACTGTAGTTGCAGCCCATGAGGTCTTGGTGAAGTTAACAATGTATTTTGCTGACAAACACCAATGAGGAACAGGGTGATGATACCATGTCACGTAGATACCCTGAATAACTGGATAACTTGCAGATGGGGTGTAGTGAGCTTGTCATACATGTAATTGCCTGCCAATACAGCTAGGCATGATATGATGATTTTAGGTTGATCTGTTTTGACTCTGCATGAATGCCAGAGAGTAGCACATCAGTGGAGCTTGAAAAGATCAAGATGATCAGAATACAAAAACCAAATATTGGACAAGTTCAGTTCTATGTACACGTTATTATGTGTCAAATTCTTCCACTTGCAGTATTTACAATTATTATTAAGTCATAAAAAGATCTGTTGTCAAACTTTATACATATGTACGTCAACTTACGCAGTGCTCCGAATCACTAGGAGGGTGGAAAACAATAAAGGTATATCGCAAAATAAACGCGGTATATTTCTAAGTTATGAACTCTTAATTCAAACAATTCAAAAAGAAGAATTGTGAAATGAAATAAATCACTGGTTTTAGTTTCTGATTATGCGCAACTTAAAGTAGAACGCAATAGGCTTGGTACTTTTCATTTGCTTTTCCCACTAGTATAAAAAGACATTACTGTAACTATCAGTTTAAAAATATCAGCAACAACTTCAAATCTCAATTCTCAACAAAAGTGGGGATAATGTACACCCCTGCTTAGCACCTTTGAAAATTGAAAGGGGTCGGAAATAAAACCATTAATTAAAACCCTTCATATAATGAATAAAAACAGGTCCGAAACAGGTTCCAAAGCTTTAAAATGAAAATTCTAATTAACCCTTCAAAAGTTTTTTATTGATAAGGCATATCAATTTGTTTATGGCCGAAACCACACTCCTATTTATCTTATTTGATTCAACTTGATTTTGCGCATTGCTCAATTTTAACAAAATGTAATACAAATGCGCGCACGCGTGTGTGTGGAAGTGAACCGTCACTGCTTTCATTTATGTTTGCTGTAAATTAAAATTTTAATTAATACTGAATTTGTATAGATCTATGATTTCATTCTATTACTTGTCAAGTGCCCAGAGTGAAACACCAGAGGTAAAACTCTATATGAGGTAAAAACTCTGGAAAACCTTGTGGCCGATCCCTTATACATTAACTTTAATACTTACAAACTCCGAGTTTCTCCTCTTCTTTTAAATTAAAATATACGATGTATTGTGGTCATTATGAAAATTACTGACCTAGTGACGTGGTGAACACAGGCTAGAATGGCCATACTACAGCCACACACGCCCTTAATTTACTCGATTACGTCCTCAATGACATTCTATTCAAATTTAACCTATTCTTTATCATGATCACTCAAGGGAATGTACATGTACATGTACATCATTGGCATTTGCATTAATTTTCAGAAATGAACTACTTGAGGGGTTAGTATAATATATCAAATTATTGTTACACTGACATGTCTGAAGTTTTGTGTTGGAAATTGCTGGAAAAACTAAGAAAAACAAAAATGTTTGAGTATTCTGGTTCCCTGACTCCACTGAAGATTAAATGGATTAATTTATAGATGCCGGAAAATTGTACGATTAGGGAACCAGTCTAGCTGGCCTGCACCTATTCAGAACATGCAACCAATAGCAAACAAAATTTGGACTGAAAAAAAAATGGTACATTTGGAGCAGTAGTTGAAAAACAGTTTTTCCAACGGTGGTCAGCCGACCACCGTTGGAAATGTATACAAAATTACCATTTTCTTGAAAGTGACTTCACACCAGGTGCCATAATTTTACAGGATGCTTTAGACTGTCATTTACCAACATCCTGTTGTGTATTTCGTAAAAACTTGGTAGTTTTGTTTTTCGATGTTTGCAAATGTTGTATTTTCCCTTTAATTTACTCAATTACGTCCTCAATGACATTCTATTCAAATTTAACCTATTCTTTATCATGATCACTCAAGCATCAAGCTTGTAAGTAACATACAAACACATTTTCATGCTACTTCGCTTCGCTCATACGCATGAAAAACAGTTAGGTTTTACAGAACGTTATAAAGGAAAAGGGGGACACAATTTGTTCATATTCAGAATTTTATTATTATACATGATGGGGGCTGGCCTGCACACAGGCATGCAGGCTGAAATAAGAAAGTATGCAAGGGGGAGAGATAATAGGGTCAATACATGTACCTCAAAAAAGGCGACGATCAGCAGCATCTTAACCGACTGGGCCATGCTGGTAGTCTCGCTTTCTTCTTTTTCGGGCTTCTTTCTCCGCTGTTATATGATTTTCTGTTGATCTGGAGACAAGTTGCCTGTTCCTTTTTTTTTTGTCCATATACGAGACGGTCATCCACCCTGCCTTGCTCGAGTTGGCGATCTTAATCTTGTTCTTGTGTTCTGCCAGCAGCTGGCTTGGTCTGTATCGCCTTTAACGATAATTGCCGTCTTGATGTCACCAAGGGCAATTTGAAGTTTCCCACAAAACTCAAATCGGGCCACGTTGCCTGGTTTTGTTAACTCTTTGGAGTCCAGTTTATTCTTGAGTTCCCGAATGGAGGTGGAGTCCTCTTTCGGTGCAGAGATAGCGTTAAACTTCTTGTCAAAGTAATCTTTACATTTGTCGAACATAAACGCCGACGGATCAGGATTCGTGGAGTGGTCTGCCTCTGTCGACATTACGCAAACTAAGCCAAACTATGTAAGTAAATACCGTAAGCAATGGAAGACGAATAAGGGTTGGATATACGGCGTGAGTGCCAGAACCTGAAGTGACTATTCTACACAATGAATAGCATGCGTGACCTGTCTGGCAATCCGACTGGTCAATGGTGGACTTAACTTCGGTCGGCCGAGGATGTCTGTCTCACTGCGGAGTTTGTCACACCAGACGTTACACCCAAAAACCCTGGTTTAAAATTAAGTACAAATTGTCACCAGTAATGCATCTCCTACACAAGATTATTACATGCATCGTCCATAGCAGCTCAATATCATTTAACATACCATAAAATGCAAGGTACATTTTATACACAAAAACCCAAACAACTAGTTATTGCCAAGGCACATTTACAATGTTTTACAACAATTATACCAATATCAATTTGCACTTTGAAATGTTACTTTGGAATCTGCAAAGCAATAATAGTACTTACAGGTTATGGCAAATAACCTGGTCTGTGTTTTATTGACGGTGACGAGGAGACGAGGACGCCCGCAGCCTACCAACTCTGTGGGACTCATTCCCAACAGTGCAAACAAATTGCACACTCTGCTTATTAAGAACGTACAACTCCCCAATGTGGGTACAAACTAACAAGCATAATATATACATGTAGTGTCCATCAGCGTAGCAAGGGGGGGGGGGGAGGTATTTTACCCCCAATATTTGTGTCAAGACTGCCCTTTTCCATTCAAATGCTTTTTCACCAGTGCTTACCCCCCTTCCTCATTTGTTGTAAAGAGTGTCCTTTTTTGCAAAGTGCCCTTTTTTTCTGAACAAATGCCCTTTTGAAAAAGATGTCGTGCCCTTCCATGTGCCTGCGGCCATTCCGGGTGCCTTTTTTTTACTTCACGCATGTATTGTCCTGAAAAGGACCATATATTGTCTGTTAGTGTGCATAATCATCGGATTAATGTCCGGAAAAAAAAACATGTCTACATTTCAGCACGATGTGCAAGTGCCCTTTTCAAGAAATTTTGACTCTCGACTACCACCATTTCACACCGTACACTAGTTTCAAAATTAATTATCAAGTTTAAGTTGACTTCAAAATAATAAAATTTTGTAACTTAAAAATATGCTGTGGGATTTGAACCTGCAACCTTCCGATTCAGAGTCAGCAGTCCACACTACTCGACTACCACCATTTCACACCATACACTAGTTTTGAAATTAACTATAAAGTTTAAGTTGACCTCAAAATTAATAAAATTTTGTAACTTAAAAATATGCTGTGGGATTTGAACCTGCAACCTTCCGATTCAGAGTTAGCAGTCCACACCTCTCGACTACCACCATTTCACACCGTACACTAGTTTCGAAATAAACTATAAAATTTAAGTTGACTTCAAAATAATAAAATTTTGTAACTTAAAAATATGCTGTGGGATTTGAACCTGCAACCTTCCGATTCAGAGTCAGCAGTCCACACTACTCGACTACCACCATTTCACACCGTACACTAGTTTCGAAATTAACTATAAAGTTTAAGTTGACCTCAAAATTAATAAAATTTCGTAACCTAAAAATACGCTGTGGGATTTGAACCTGCAACCTTCCGATTCAGAGTTAGCAGTCCACACCTCTCGACTACCACCATTTCACACCGTACACTAGTTTCGAATTTAAATATAAAATTTAAGTTGACTTCAAAATTAATAAAATTTTGTAACCTAAAAATACGCTTTGGGATTTGAACCTGCAACCTTCCGATTCAGAGTTAGCAGTCCACACCTCTCAACTACCACCATTTCACACTGTACACTAGTTTCGAATTTAACTATAAAATTTAAGTTGACTTCAAAATAAAATAAAAATTTGTAACTTAAAAATACACTGTGGGATTTGAACCTGCAACCTTCCGATTCAGAGTCAGCAGTCCACATAACTCGACTACCACCATTTCACACCGTACACTAGTTTCAAAATTAACTATAAAGCTTAAGTTGACCTCAAAATAAATCAAATTTCGTAACCTAAAAATACGCTGTAGGATTTGAACCTGCAACCTTCCGATTCAGAGTCAGCAGTCCACACCACTCGACTACTACTATTCACACCATACACTAGTTTCAAAATTAACTATAAAGTTTAAGTTGACTTTAAAATGTTATGTCTTCTTGGGTAAATTTAAACTTGATAGTTAATTTCGTAACCAATAAAAAGTGTGAAATTAGGCTTAGTCCAATGGTATGGACTACCGACTGGAAATCTGAAGGTTGCAGGTTCAATTCCAGGGGGGGAATTTTAGATTTTAAAATTGGATTTCTTTTTGGGTAAATTTAAACTTGATAGTTAATTTCGTAACCACTAAAAAGTGTGAAATTATGCTAAGTCCAATGGTATGGATTGCTGACTCGAAATCTGAAGGTTGTGTGTTCAAATCCAGGGTGGAAATTTTAGATTTTAAAATTTATTTCTTTTTGGGTAAATTTAAACTTGATAGTTAATTTTGTAACCACTCAAAAGTGTGAAATTATGCTTAGTCCAATGGTATGGACTGCTGAGTCTAAATCTGAAGGTTGTGGGTTCAAATCCAGGGTGGGAATTTTAGATTTTAAAAATTTATTTCTTTTCGGGTAAATTTAAACTTGATAGTTAATTTTGTAACCACTCAAAAGTGTGAAATTATGCTTAGTCCAATGGTATGGACTGCTGAGTCTAAATCTGAAGGTTGAGGGTACAAATCCAGGGTGGAAATTTTAGATTTTAAAATTTTATGTCTTTTTGGGTAAATTTAAACTTGATAGTTAATTTTGTAACCACTAAAAAAGTGTGAAATTATGCTTATTTCAATGGTACGGACGGCTGACTTGAAATCTGAAGGTTGTGGGTTCAAATCCAGGGTGGGAATTTTAGATTTTAAAATTTTATTTCTTTTTGGGTAAATTAAAACATTATAGTTCATTTTGTAAACTTTAAAAAATGTGAAATTACACTTAGTCCAATGGTATGGACTACTGACTCTAAATCTGAAGCTTGTGGGTTCAATTCCAGGGTGGGAATTTTAGATTAAAAAATTTATTACTTTTTTGGGTAAATTAAAACATTATAGTTAATTTCGTAAACTTTAAAAAATGTGAAATTACACTTAGTCCAATGGTATGGACTGCCGACTCTAAATCTGAAGGTTGCGGGTTCAAATCCAGGTTGGAAATTTTAGATTTTAGATTTTATTTATTTTTGGGTAAATTGAAACTTCATAGTTAATATCGTAACACTTAAAAATTGTGAAATTACACTTAGTCCAATGGTATGGACTACTGACTAGAAATCTGAAGGTTGTGGGTTCAATTCCAGGGTGGAAATTTTAGATTTTAAAACTTTATGTCTTTTTGGGTAAATTTAAACTTCATAGTTAATTTCGTAACCACTAAAAAGTGTGAAATTATGCTTAGTCCAATGGTATGGACTGCTGACTCTAAATCTGAAGGTTGTGGGTTCAAATCCAGGTTGGAAATTTTAGATTTTAGATTTTATTTATTTTTGGGTAAATTGAAACTTCATAGTTAATTTCGTAACATTTAAAAATTGTGAAATTACACTTAGTCCAATGGTATGGACTACTGACTCGAAATCTGAAGCTTGTGGGTTCAATTCCAGGGTGGGAATTTTAAAATTTTATTACTTTTTTGGGTAAATTAAAACATTATAGTTAATTTCGTTACCTTTAAAAAGTGTGAAATGAGGCTTAGTCCAATGGTATGGACTACCGACTCGAAATCTGAAGGTTGCGAGTTCAATTCCAGGGGGGGAATTTTAGATTTTAAAATTTAGTTCTTTTTGGGTAAATTTAAACTTGATAGTTAATTTTGTAACCACTAAAAAGTGTGAAATTATGCTTAGTCCAATGGTACGGACGGCTGACTTGAAATCTGAAGGTTGTGGGTTCAAATCCAGGGGTGGAGTTTTGGTTTTTGAAATTGTATGTCTTTTGGGGTAAATTTAACTTCATAGTTAATTTCGTAACCTTTAAAAAGTGTGAAATTAGGCTTAGTCCAATGGTACGGACTATCGACTCGAAATCTGAAGGTTGCGGGTTCAATTCCAGGGGGGGAATTTTAGATTTTAAAATTTATTTCTTTTGGGGTAAATTTAAACATTATCATTAATTTCGTAACCACTAAAAAGTGTGAAATTATGCTAAGTCCAATGGTATGGACTACTGACTCTAAATCTGAAGGTTGTGGGTTCAAATCCAGGGTGGGAATTTTAGATTTTAAAATTGTATTACTTTTTGGGTAAATTAAAACATTATAGTTTATTTCGTAACCTTTAACAAGTGTGAAATTAGGCTTAGTCCAATGGTATGGACTACCGACTCAAAATCTGAAGGTTGTGGGTTCAATTCCAGGGTGGGAATTTTAGATTTTAAAATTGTGTTACTTTTTTGGGTGAATTAAAACATTATAGTTAATTTCGTAACCTTTAAAAAGTGTGAAATTAGGCTTAGTCTAATGGTATGGACTACTGACATGAAATCTGAAGGTTGTGGGTTCAATTCCAGGGGGGAATTTTAGATTTTAAAATTTAGTTCTTTTTGGGTAAATTTAAACTTGATAGTTAATTTTGTAACCACTAAAAAGTGTGAAATTATGCTTAGTCCAATGGTATGGACTGCTGACTCGAAATCTGAAGGTTGTGGGTTCAATTCCAGGGTGGGAATTTTAGATTTTAAAATTTTATTACTTTTTTGGGTAAATTAAATCATTATAGTTAATTTCGTAACCTTTAAAAATTGTGAAATTACACTTAGTCCAATGGTATGGACTACTGACTCTAAATCTGAAGGTTGTAGGTTCAAATCCAGGGTGGAAATTTTAGATTTTAAAATTTTATGTCTTTTTGGGTAAATTTAAATTTTATAGTTAATTTCGTAACCACAAAAAAGTGTGAAATTATGCTTACTCCAATGGTATGGACTGCTGACTCTAAATCTGAAAGTTGCGGGTTCAAATCCAGGTTGGAAATTTTAGATTTTATTTATTTTTCGGTAAATTGAAACTTCATAGTTAATTTCGTAACATTTAAAAATCGTGAAATTACACTTAGTCCAATGGTATGGACTACTGACTCGAAATCTGAAGGTTGTGGGTTCAATTCCAGGGTGGGAATTTTAGATTTTAAAATTTTATTACTTTTTTGGGTAAATTAAATCATTATAGTTAATTTTGTAACCTTTAAAACTTGTGAAATTACACTTAGTCCAATATTATGGACTACTGACTCTAAATCTGAAGGTTGTAGGTTCAAATCCAGGGTGGAAATTTTAGATTTTAAAATTTTATGTCTTTTTGGGTAAATTTAAACTTCATAGTTAATTTCGTAACCACTAAAAAGTGTGAAATTATGCTAAGTCCAATGGTATGGACTGCCGACTCTAAATCTGAAGGTTGTGGGTTCAATTCCAGGGTGGGAATTTTAGATTTAAAAATTTTATTACTTTTTGGGGTAAATTAAAACATTATAGTTAATTTCGTAACCTTTAAAAAATGTGAAATTACACTTAGTCCAATGGGATGGACTTCTTACTCAAAACTGAAGGTTGTGGGTTCAATTCCAGGGTGGGAATTTTAGATTTTAAAATTTTGTTACTTTTTCGGTAAATTAAAACATTATAGTTAATTTCGTAACCTTTAAAAAGTGTGAAATTAGGCTTAGTCCAATGGTATGGACTATCGACTCGAAATCTGAAGGTTGCGGGTTCAATTCCAGGGGGGGAATTTTAGATTTTAAAATTTATTTCTTTTGGGTAAATTTAAACATTATCGTTAATTTCGTAACCACTAAAAAGTGTGAAATTATGCTAAGTCCAATGGTATGGACTACTGACTCTAAATCTGAAGGTTGTGGGTTCAAATCCAGGGTGGGAATTTTAGATTTTAAAATTGTATTACTTTTTGGGTAAATTAAAACATTATAGTTAATTTCGTAACCTTTAACAAGTGTGAAATTAGGCTTAGTCCAATGGTATGGACTACTGACTCAAAATCTGAAGGTTGTGGGTTCAATTCCAGGGTGGGAATTTTAGATTTTAAAATTGTGTTACTTTTTTGGGTTAATTAAAACATTATAGTTAATTTCGTAACCTTTAAAAAGTGTGAAATTAGGCTTAGTCTAATGGTATGGACTACCGACATGAAATCTGAAGGTTGCGGGTTCAATTCCAGGGGGGAATTTTAGATTTTAAAATTTAGTTCTTTTTGGGTAAATTTAAACTTGATAGTTAATTTTGTAACCACTAAAAAGTGTGAAATTATGCTTAGTCCAATGGTACGGACTGCTCACTCAAAATCTGAAGGTTGTGGGTTCAAATCCAGGGTGGAAATTTTAGATTTTCAAATTTTATTACTTTTTGGGTAAATTAAAACTTCATAGTTAATTTCGTAACCTGTAAAAAGTGTGAAATTATGCTAAGTCCAATGGTACGGACTGCTGACTCGAAATCTGAAGGTTGTGGGTTCAAATCCAGGGTGGGAAATTTAGATTTAAAAATTTTATTACTTTTTTGGGTAAATTAAATCATTATAGTTAATTTCGTAACCTTTAAAAATTGTGAAATTACACTTAGTCCAATGGTATGGACTACTGACTCTAAATCTGAAGGTTGTGGGTTCAAATCCAGGGTGGAAATTTTAGATTTTAAAATTGTATGTCTTTTTGGGTAAATTTAAACTTCATAGTTAATTTCGTAACCACTAAAAAAGTGTGAAATTATGCTTAGTCCAATGGTATGGACTACTGACTCTAACTCTGAAGGTTGTGGGTTCAAATCCAGGGTGGAAATTTTAGATTTTAAAATTTTATGTCTTTTAGGGTGAATTTAAATTTTATAGTTAATTTGGTAACCACAAAAAAGTGTGAAATTATGCTTAGTCCAATGGTATGGACTGCCGACTCTAAATCTGAAGGTTGCGTGTTCAAATCCAGGTTGGAAATTTTAGATTTTAGATTTTATTTATTTTTGGGTAAATTGAAACTTCATAGTTAATATCGTAACATTTAAAAATTGTGAAATTACACTTAGTCCAATGGTATGGACTACTGACTCAAAATCTGAAGGTTGTGGGTTCAATTCCAGGGTGGGAATTTTAGATTTTAAAATTGTATTACTTTTTTGGGTGAATTAAAACATTATAGTTAATTTCGTAACCTTTAAAAAGTGTGAAATTAGGCTTAGTCTAATGGTATGGACCACTGACATGAAATCTGAAGGTTGCGGGTTCAATTCCAGGGGGGAATTTTAGATTTTAAAATTTAGTTCTTTTTGGGTAAATTTAAACTTGATAGTTAATTTTGTAACCACTAAAAAGTGTGAAATTATGCTTAGTCCAATGGTACGGACGGCTGACTTGAAATCTGAAGGTTGTGGGTTCAAATCCAGGGGTGGAGTTTTGGTTTTTGAAATATATGTCTTTTGGGGTAAATTTAACTTTATAGTTAATTTCGTAACCACTAAAACGTGTGAAATTATGCTTAGTCCAATGGTATGGACTGCTGACTTGAAATCTGAAGGTTGTGGTTTCAATTCCAGGCTGGGAATTTTAGATTTTAAAATTGTATTACTTTTTTTGATAAATTAAATCATTATAGTTAATTTCGTAACCTTTAAAAAGTGTGAAATTAGGCTTAGTCTAATGGTATGGACTACCGACACGAAATCTGAAGGTTGCGGGTTCAATTCCAGGGGGGGAATTTTAGATTTTAAAATTTAGTTCTTTTTGGGTAAATTTAAACTTGATAGTTAATTTTGTAACCACTCAAAAGTGTGAAATTATGCTTAGTCCAATGGTACGGACGGCTGACTTGAAAATTGAAACTTCATAGTTTATTTCGTAACATTTAAAAATTGTGAAATTACACTTAGTCCAATGGTATGGACTACTGACTCTAAATCTGAAGGTTGTCGGTTCAAATCCAGGGTGGAAATTTTAGATTTTAAAATTTTATGTCTTTTTGGGTAAATTTAAATTTTATAGTTAATTTCGTAACCACAAAAATGTGTGAAATTATGCTTAGTCCAATGGTATGGACTGCTGACTCTAAATCTGAAAGTTGCGGGTTCAAATCCAGGTTGGAAATTTTAGATTTTATTTATTTTTCGGTAAATTGAAACTTCATAGTTAATTTCGTAACATTTAAAAATTGTGAAATTACACTTAGTCCAATGGTATGGACTACTGACTCGAAATCTGAAGGTTGTGGGTTCAATTCCAGGGTGGGAATTTTAGATTTTAAATTTTATTACTTTTTTGGGTAAATTAAATCATTATAGTTAATTTCGTAACCTTTAAAAATTGTGAAATTACACTTAGTCCAATGGTATGGACTACTGACTCTAAATCTGAAGGTTGTAGGTTCAAATCCAGGGTGGAAATTTTAGATTTTAAAATTTTATGTCTTTTTGGGTAAATTTCAATTTTATAGTTAATTTCGTAACCACAAAAAAGTGTGAAATTATGCTTACTCCAATGGTATGGACTGCTGACTCTAAATCTGAAAGTTGCGGGTTCAAATCCAGGTTGGAAATTTTAGATTTTATTTATTTTTCGGTAAATTGAAACTTCATAGTTAATTTCGTAACATTTAAAAATTGTGAAATTACACTTAGTCCAATGGTATGGACTACTGACTCGAAATCTGAAGGTTGTGGGTTCAATTCCAGGGTGGGAATTTTAGATTTTAAAATTTTATTACTTTTTTGTGTAAATTAAATCATTATAGTTAATTTTGTAACCTTTAAAACTTGTGAAATTACACTTAGTCCAATAGTATGGACTACTGACTCTAAATCTGAAAGTTGTAGGTTCAAATCCAGGGTGGAAATTTTAGATTTTAAAATTTTATGTCTTTTTGGGTAAATTTAAACTTCATAGTTAATTTCATAACCACTAACAAGTGTGAAATTATGCTTAGTCCAATGGTATGGACTGCCGACTCTAAATCTGAAGGTTGCGGGTTCAATTCCCTGGTGGGAATTTTAGATTTAAAAATTTTATTACTTTTTTGGGTAAATTAAACATTATAGTTAATTTCGTAACCTTTAAAAAATGTGAAATTACACTTAGTCCAATGGGATGGACTTCTGACTCGAAACTGAAGGTTGTGGGTTCAATTCCAGGGTGGGAATTTTAGATTTTAAAATTTTGTTACTTTTTGGGTAAATTAAAACATTATAGTTAATTTCGTAACCTTTAAAAAGTGTGAAATTAGGCTTAGTCCAATGGTATGGACTAACGACTAGAAATCTGAAGGTTGCGGGTTCAATTCCAGGGGGGGAATTTTAGATTTTAAAATTTATTTCTTTTGGGGTAAATTTAAACATTATCGTTAATTTCGTAACCACTAAAAAGTGTGAAATTATGCTAAGTCCAATGGTATGGACTACTGACTCTAAATCTGAAGGTTGTGGGTTCAAATCCAGGGTGGGAATTTTAGATTTTAAAATTGTATTACTTTTTGGGTAAATTAAAACATTATAGTTAATTTCGTAACCTTTAAAAAGTGTGAAATTAGGCTTAGTCTAATGGTATGGACCACTGACATGAAATCTGAAGGTTGCGGGTTCAATTCCAGGGGGGAATTTTAGATTTTAAAATTTAGTTCTTTTTGGGTAAATTTAAACTTGATAGTTAATTTTGTAACCACTAAAAAGTGTGAAATTATGCTTAGTCCAATGGTACGGACGGCTGACTTGAAATCTGAAGGTTGTGGGTTCAAATCCAGGGGTGGAGTTTTGGTTTTTGAAATATATGTCTTTTGGGGTAAATTTAACTTTATAGTTAATTTCGTAACCACTAAAACGTGTGAAATTATGCTTAGTCCAATGGTATGGACTGCTGACTTGAAATCTGAAGGTTGTGGTTTCAATTCCAGGCTGGGAATTTTAGATTTTAAAATTGTATTACTTTTTTTGATAAATTAAATCATTATAGTTAATTTCATAACCTTTAAAAAGTGTGAAATTAGGCTTAGTCTAATGGTATGGACTACCGACACGAAATCTGAAGGTTGCGGGTTCAATTCCAGGGGGGGAATTTTAGATTTTAAAATTTAGTTCTTTTTGGGTAAATTTAAACTTGATAGTTAATTTTGTAACCACTCAAAAGTGTGAAATTATGCTTAGTCCAATGGTACGGACGGCTGACTTGAAAATTGAAACTTCATAGTTTATTTCGTAACATTTAAAAATTGTGAAATTACACTTAGTCCAATGGTATGGACTACTGACTCTAAATCTGAAGGTTGTCGGTTCAAATCCAGGGTGGAAATTTTAGATTTTAAAATTTTATGTCTTTTTGGGTAAATTTAAATTTTATAGTTAATTTCGTAACCACAAAAATGTGTGAAATTATGCTTAGTCCAATGGTATGGACTGCTGACTCTAAATCTGAAAGTTGCGGGTTCAAATCCAGGTTGGAAATTTTAGATTTTATTTATTTTTCGGTAAATTGAAACTTCATAGTTAATTTCGTAACATTTAAAAATTGTGAAATTACACTTAGTCCAATGGTATGGACTACTGACTCGAAATCTGAAGGTTGTGGGTTCAATTCCAGGGTGGGAATTTTAGATTTTAAAATTTTATTACTTTTTTGGGTAAATTAAATCATTATAGTTAATTTCGTAACCTTTAAAAATTGTGAAATTACACTTAGTCCAATGGTATGGACTACTTACTCTAAATCTGAAGGTTGTAGGTTCAAATCCAGGGTGGAAATTTTAGATTTTAAAATTTTATGTCTTTTTGGGTAAATTTCAATTTTATAGTTAATTTCGTAACCACAAAAAAGTGTGAAATTATGCTTACTCCAATGGTATGGACTGCTGACTCTAAATCTGAAAGTTGCGGGTTCAAATCCAGGTTGGAAATTTTAGATTTTATTTATTTTTCGGTAAATTGAAACTTCATAGTTAATTTCGTAACATTTAAAAATTGTGAAATTACACTTAGTCCAATGGTATGGACTACTGACTCGAAATCTGAAGGTTGTGGGTTCAATTCCAGGGTGGGAATTTTAGATTTTAAAATTTTATTACTTTTTTGTGTAAATTAAATCATTATAGTTAATTTTGTAACCTTTAAAACTTGTGAAATTACACTTAGTCCAATAGTATGGACTACTGACTCTAAATCTGAAAGTTGTAGGTTCAAATCCAGGGTGGAAATTTTAGATTTTAAAATTTTATGTCTTTTTGGGTAAATTTAAACTTCATAGTTAATTTCATAACCACTAAAAAGTGTGAAATTATGCTTAGTCCAATGGTATGGACTGCCGACTCTAAATCTGAAGGTTGCGGGTTCAATTCCAGGGTGGGAATTTTAGATTTAAAAATTTTATTACTTTTTTGGGTAAATTAAAACATTATAGTTAATTTCGTAACCTTTAAAAAATGTGAAATTACACTTAGTCCAATGGGATGGACTTCTGACTCGAAACTGAAGGTTGTGGGTTCAATTCCAGGGTGGGAATTTTAGATTTTAAAATTTTGTTACTTTTTGGGTAAATTAAAACATTATAGTTAATTTCGTAACCTTTAAAAAGTGTGAAATTAGGCTTAGTCCAATGGTATGGACTAACGACTAGAAATCTGAAGGTTGCGGGTTCAATTCCAGGGGGGGAATTTTAGATTTTAAAATTTATTTCTTTTGGGGTAAATTTAAACATTATCGTTAATTTCGTAACCACTAAAAAGTGTGAAATTATGCTAAGTCCAATGGTATGGACTACTGACTCTAAATCTGAAGGTTGTGGGTTCAAATCCAGGGTGGGAATTTTAGATTTTAAAATTGTATTACTTTTTGGGTAAATTAAAACATTATAGTTAATTTCGTAACCTTTAACAAGTGTGAAATTAGGCTTAGTCCAATGGTATGGACTACTGACTCAAAATCTGAAGGTTGTGGGTTCAATTCCAGGGTGGGAATTTTAGATTTTAAAATTGTGTTACTTTTTTGGGTGAATTAAAACATTATAGTTAATTTCGTAACCTTTAAAAAGTGTGAAATTAGGCTTAGTCTAATGGTATGGACTACCGACATGAAATCTGAAGGTTGCGGGTTCAATTCCAGGGGGGGAATTTTAGATTTTAAAATTTAGTTCTTTTTGGGTAAATTTAAACTTGATAGTTAATTTTGTAACCACTAAAAAGTGTGAAATTATGCTTAGTCCAATGGTACGGACTGCTGACTCAAAATCTGAAGGTTGTGGGTTCAAATCCAGGGGTGGAGTTTTGGTTTTTGAAATATATGTCTTTTGGGGTAAATTTAACTTAATAGTTAATATCGTAACCACTAAAAAGTGTGAAATTATGCTTAGTCCAATGGTATGGACTGCTGACTTGAAATCTGAAGGTTGTGGTTTCAATTCAAGGCTGGGAATTTTAGATTTTAAAATTGTATTACTTTTTTTGATAAATTAAATCATTATAGTTAATTTCGTAACCTTTAAAAAGTGTGAAATTAGGCTTAGTCTAATGGTATGGACTACCGACACGAAATCTGAAGGTTGCGGGTTCAATTCCAGGGGGGGAATTTTAGATTTTAAAATTTAGTTCTTTTTGGGTAAATTTAAACTTGATAGTTAATTTTGTAACCACTCAAAAGTGTGAAATTATGCTTAGTCCAATGGTACGGACGGCTGACTTGAAAATTGAAACTTCATAGTTTATTTCGTAACATTTAAAAATTGTGAAATTACACTTAGTCCAATGGTATGGACTACTGACTCTAAATCTGAAGGTTGTCGGTTCAAATCCAGGGTGGAAATTTTAGATTTTAAAATTTTATGTCTTTTTGGGTAAATTTAAATTTTATAGTTAATTTCGTAACCACAAAAAAGTGTGAAATTATGCTTAGTCCAATGGTATGGACTGCTGACTCTAAATCTGAAAGTTGCGGGTTCAAATCCAGGTTGGAAATTTTAGATTTTAAAATTGTGTTACTTTTTTGGGTGAATTAAAACATTATAGTTAATTTCGTAACCTTTAAAAAGTGTGAAATTAGGCTTAGTCTAATGGTATGGACTACCGACATGAAATCTGAAGGTTGCGGGTTCAATTCCAGGGGGGGAATTTTAGATTTTAAAATTTAGTTCTTTTTGGGTAAATTTAAACTTGATAGTTAATTTTGTAACCACTAAAAAGTGTGAAATTATGCTTAGTCCAATGGTACGGACTGCTCACTCAAAATCTGAAGGTTGTGGGTTCAAATCCAGGGTGGAAATTTTAGATTTTCAAATTTTATTACTTTTTGGGTAAATTAAAACTTCATAGTTAATTTCGTAACCTGTAAAAAGTGTGAAATTATGCTAAGTCCAATGGTACGGACTGCTGACTCGAAATCTGAAGGTTGTGGGTTCAAATCCAGGAAGGGAATTAAAGATTTTAAAATTTTATATCTTTTTGGGTAAATTGAAACTTTTTAGTTAATTTTTTAACCAATAAAAACAGTAGAATTATGCTAAGTACAATGGTACGGACTGCTGACTTTAAATGTTAAGGTTGTGGGTTCAAATCCAGGGTGGACATTTTAGATTTCAAAATTTTACTACCTTTTAGGTCAATTGAAACTTTACAGTTAATTTTGTAACCACAAAATAGTGTGAAGTTGTGCTTAATCAAGTAATACGGACTGATGACCCTAAATCTGAACTTCTGAAGGTTGCTGGTTCAAGTCCCACAGTTGGAGTTTTAGATTTTAAAATTTTATTAATTTTGAGGTCAATTGAAATTCATATTTTTTTCAAGTTTGAAACCAGTCCACACTTCTAGTCTAGCAAAAGCCAAAAAGTAAAAAAGCAAATACTTTTAGCTTGAAGCAAATAGTGAAAGCATTTGCTCTCATTTTTATTCATGCAAATAAAAGTTATGCTTAAAAATACGTAGTAAAAAAAAAGCAAATGCTAGTTTTTATACATACGACCAAATGTTTCAATGTTAATCATAATTGCATCGTTTATGTTTCAGTAATAGATTTGAGGACCTACATGGATCTGTTTGGGCCTACAACGACGCCCATTCACTGAGCGGATTCGGGATTTGCCCATCGAGAACTCGAAAAGATAGGAGAGACCAAGGCCAGTTGCTTTGGTAAAATTTTTCATTCAGGTAAGACAAACTTCCATGAAGACTCAACTCATTAGTTCAAGTCCCCCCCCCCCCCCCCCCACCTAAGCCCTAAGACAACACTGAGTGTACACTATTTACAAAATATGTCCGGTTTTATTTAGTTAAGTGGCTTTCAGGCTGTTAGTTCTCCCACATTTTAATGGTGGTCCCTCATTTGACATGTTGTCATCAAACGTTCTTTGTCAAAGCCATCGGGGCAGAATATTTTTGGCATGCTGTTGGAAAGAACCAATTTTCAACTTTTGTTCTTGTGAAAATCCTGTTGCGTGACATCACAGCCTGTGTTGTGATGTGAATGAGTTCTACCTGATTGATAAACGTCACCCGACTCAGAGGTGGCATGTCTTGGTGACAGTCCCTCGCTTGTCAGCTGGTATGGAATGTCATTTGGTGACAAGTGAACGTCCTTATCCAAAGTCAAGGAGTAATGTCCCACAGTATCTCCGGGGTTATCCACGATGTTGCCGAGCGGCTCCGAATCCTCCTCAGACGTTATCGTCATGACGACTGTCTGATCCATGTTCCCAAGGGTGCCCTCCGAGGACGACATCATGGCCATGTGTGAGATGTCCTGTGATTGGTCAGCCAGGTCTGGTACCAAGACTGTAGATTCAGCTGCAGATTCCTCGGGGGCTGATTTGGATAATGCGCAGGCCTGAACGTACAGTCGTAGCTGTGCTAGATGGTGGTGCAGCAGCTGGGTGTGCTCCTCAGACATGTGTTGCAGTAACTCTTGCAAAATGGACTGGTTCTCGCTGTCGTTGGTTAGATGTTTCAAACTGGACGTGTGAATCATGGACAGCTGCTGCTTGAGTGACATGTTTGTGTTGGACAAATACTTAACCTGGAGGGCAAGACGGATGGGCAGAGAAATTATTTGTTTACAGATGGAATTTTAATAGACCAATCCATTAGGCTCTGCCCCATGATGTGTAACCAATCACAACCATGACAGCGCACACCAAAGTCTGACATTTATGCACTTCATGATGTGTGCAGTTGGAGCATGAATGCTTAAGAAGGCACATGTGTTGTTACCCAGTTATTTAGTGCAACTAGAGTTTGAGTGAAACCACGAATCCTCTACACAAGGATAAACGACACATCTGAGCTTGTGTACAAAATGTGTGCAACGGTTTGTCTGCATTTATCATAAGCAGCGTCAGCGCACAAAATAACGTAGAACGTGTAGCGTAGAACGTGTAGAAAATGTAGAGCAATGACAACAACAGTGCACACCATGATCGTCCACAGCCATGACAGCTGGCATCCTGACAGAAATCTGACCACTGAAAGAACGCAGTCGCATTAGTGTGCCTGCATTAGTTCTGATCAAGGTATGTCCCCCCTCCCACTTTTGAGAAGCGATTGACGCCCTTGGTACCTGTTGCATGCAGGGAACAAGATCCAAACTCATTCTTAGACCAAGACCAGATGGAATGCCCACTCACCTTTGTACGAAGCCTTTCTATAGTGCCTTTCATTCTGTGCTCTGTCTGGGCCCACGTGGTCCGCTCCTCCTCAAGAGTCTTCTCCAGACTTTCCTTCTCCTGCAGCAGCAGCGACAAGTTGTGCTCTGTGTAGCAAGTCTCGTCCTCCAAATCCTCTTTGCTTCCTTCATCTGGTATTTCAATAAGGACAACTGTTTACGAGAGGGAAAGGTTGAGTAATTATCCTGGATAATGATTCCTGTAATAATGAAAGTCGGTCATCAAAAGGTCACTCCAGGTGTGGGCTACACAAAGAGGGGAAATGATGGGAGGAGTTTATGGAGTAGAAAGGTCGACATATATGTTGCGCTTGAATGGGACAGATGATATGTAGCGGTAAAAACAGGATACAGGCAAGAAAGTCCAAAGTGATGCAGTGTGTCAAGAACATGTAATTCCTTGTAACTGGGTGCAAGCAATCACTCACTTTTTCAAACCTTATTCCTAACATTAGGTGGGCAAGGTGAAGGACAAATGCCAATATTTCATTAATTGTTTAAGTCAGCTCTCAAAATGTACTGCGACCCTGACTTATTAGATTTTTTTTGTTGCTTAGAACCCTCCTGAATCCTCCAAAATTCAATCTACTTAAATAACACCAATGGCACACCCTTTGCACCTTGTAATTTCAATTTGTAAAATCCACTGTCAATATTGGCCCTCACCCACCCCAACCCCCTAAAAAAATGCTGAACTTTTGGTTGTTGTTTTATTTATTTTATTGACCAAACAAGTGCAGGAGTGAAGACAACTGTATTAAACATGCTGTTGTCTACCCATTCCCTTCTTCCATATGGATTCACGATACATCAATTGAAAACAAAGTGGGGGGGGGGGTGGGGTTGGGGGAAGAGTTCTTCCTTGCATCAAATGCCTCCTCCTTGGCTTTTTGGTCAGCTTCTTCTAATTATCCTTCACTGCTGGTGGCATTATCCACCTTAACGTCTGGGTAGATGCTGAAGGATTCTTGGAGGGTTAGGGTTAATATTCTTACCATCTTACCTTCCCCATTGGCAGTGCTCTGGCTCGGATCATTGATGCAGGCATACTGGTACTCGATCTGCGGCTGCTGCCCATCAGTCTGCTCATAGCCCCGGGGATGATGTGTCTGTCTCCGATGGCTGCTGTGACTGGGGGACTATGAGGTGTGTTACCAGGCTGGTACTGTTGGGTGCTGGGTCAGTGTATGTGGTGAAGATCTGGTTGACATCCTGGGTAAAAATGGTGGAGTGAAGTGGTTGAGGATGATAAAATGAGACAAAACCTGCAGGGTTGCAAAAGATTCAATTTACACCGCAAATGTACAAGGAAAAATTAAAGTTCAAATTTAATTATTTTAAAAGACCCTAAGTGTTGGCATTTGATAAAATCCACCAAAATCCTTGTAAACCACCATACCTGCTCACAAGGTACACCAATTTCAACTGATTAAATTTATTTCATTGTTTTTTTTTTTTTCATGCAGATTAAAGGGGACCATTACATTACAGCAACGGCATACTCAGTTGTCTTGAAACAGCACTGAAACTGCGAAGGTAAAAAAATAAGTGCATTTTCAAACAGTTTAAAGGGAAAATACAACATTTGCAAACATCAAAAAATAAAAATACCAAATCATTTTGAAATGCCTTGCTGGACTGTTAGTGAATGACGGTGTAAAGCATCCTGTAAAATCATGGCACCTGGTATACTGTCATTTTCAAGAAAAGTTGTATTTTTGTATCAATTTCCAACGCTGATCGGCCGATCAGCATTGGAAAAAACTGGCTTTTTTTTCAAATACTGGCCCCAATTGAACATCACACTTGTTTGCAATCGATTACACACCTATGAACGTGTACTAGCCAGCTAGACTGGTTTCCTGACCTTACAATTCCCAATGTATGTAAACTGCTCTGTTTGTTCTTAAATGGAGTCAGGGAACCAGACTACAGGAAAATGATTGTTTTTCTTGGTTTTTATAGCATTTTTGAACCCAAAACCTCAAAAAAGTCAGTGTAACTATATTTGCTATATATTTCCAACCCCCTAATTCCATCCATTTCTGAAAATTACAGCAAAAGCAAATGATGTATATTCCCTTTAAGCCAAAAAGGTGTCTCTAATCATTCTCAAAAGAATAAATACTTGAGTCAAATGTTTGATTGTGAAATTTATTTCAGAGAGTCTTTAAAGCTATAAATAAGTCCAATGAGCTCCGGAATTCAAGCATCAGGAATTTACAACATTTTCTGAGTGAACCATGGTAGTTTACCCACCTGTGCCAATGTTTAGTAGCTTATCACTGTTGATGCAGTTTAAAGGGAATAAAAGTATGCTTGGAAGGTCTTAATCACTCTGTTTAAAACCGCTTGAAGTCGAAGGCGATGGTATTTATCAGCACCCAGACTCCAAGCGGTCTTAAACTTAAATACCGACCAAGCACATATTCATTCCCATTCATAAATACCTATTCTGTCAAAAAAATCCAAACCTTTTGGTAAAAAAACCTGATTTTGCTCAACAAGTTCACTTCATGTTTTTTTAACACCCCTCTATAGCTGAATAATGGAGTGTCAAGCTCGCGAGTAAGATGTTAACAACTCCTTTTATGGAGATTGGTGCACGCATCGCACATACTGCGCGATGTCATGCAAAACGCACTTTGGGCGTTGTGTTGTGAATTTAGGACTATGAAATACTGACTCACTGGTAGCATTGCGCATGCCTGCGTGAGGACCAATAAAATGGTAAGAGGCACTGGATTTCATAGGAGCCAAAATTTCAAGTGAGACTGGAAAAGAGTTGAAGACCAGCCAGCCATGTCTTTATCATCCGTTTAAGACCGGCCACATGGCGGCTTCTCGACCAATAGAAATGGATCAACTGCCATAGGTATTTATGAATTGTGGTTTACATGTACGTGCAGTCTGATGTGCCCACTGGGATCAAATGAAGTACATGATTGTAACATTGACCATGACATACTGTACCCGAGTAATAACTCTCTGTATTGTGGTCTCTGGATTACGGAAGTGTTGCTGGTAGTGCTTCATAGCCTCGTCCCTCCTGCTGAACCCGTTGCGACAGTGGTAGCAGTGCTAGTGGGCACCCTTGAAGTATTTCTGCTCGTGAATGATGCCGTGGACGATGCAGGATCTACATCACTGCAATATTTTAAGACCTGGGGAGGGATACAGGAGAGGATTGGTTTGGCAATTTTGACAAAAGCTGACAGCTATATGCACTTTGACAAAACATGAACTATGGATATGGTTCTCTTGCTGTAACACTCACAAGTAAGTTCAGGCAGGCCGGATGCAAAGTTTTTCCTGAGACGCAGCCGGCGCTTGGGCATGGCCTGTGACAATTGAGTCTATCAAACACTGGTATCTGCTAAGAATAACCAGCCCAGGTATCTGTCAATTTTATAAAACTACCACAAATGCCACTACCTTGTCCTGCTGTCCACTACCTTCAACGTATCTCAGTTAATCCTAACCCTGCCACATGCAGCACAGTGCATCAGGTGGAAAAGTCTGGTGCACTTTGCTGCATTTCAGCTATCAATACCAGTGCATTAACGGCCAGTTCTGAAACAATGAGAGCTAATCCCATTGAACAATGCCTCAGTTGTATCCTGCTGCGTTCGAGGACCACAGACTCCGAGGCAATTTGGCCTTGAGACTTTTGACCTGATGGATCATGCTGCACTGGGCAGGCTTGTCACTTAGACAAGTGTTGCATGTTGCTGCGTTTGGCAGGGTTTTTAGCCAAAATAACATGGAGGGTTAATTAATTCAACTCACAAATCTTTTCAAAAACATGGACCGTAGAAGTCATCTTGTAGCATGACCTGTGACGAGAAAGTAGAACAGTGGCTACACTCCCTGTCTGTGCATTGTATGGGCGTCCAGTCTGCCTCAGCGCCTTTCATCTGCACTGATGGATGCGCCTACAGTTGCATAACAAAACAATTGAGATAAAATGTCAACAATCAAATTTATATGTATGATGTAAAAAAAAATATGTAAATGTATAAAACGGCAATGCCGATAAAATCAGTAAAAAAACCCTCATTTTCTACTCAATCAAAACCTTCACAGAAATTTTCAAAGTGGGGGGGGGGGGGACAAATTAGGCCAAATAAAAAAAACAAAAACATGTTAAGCGTCCCTGCCTGCTTCCTTTTTGGAGGCTGCCTCCTTAGGCTCCTTTTAATTTAATTTTTTTTTAACCAATTTTATTTTTTAATTTTGGCCTCATACATTGTATCTGTTGCATTATGGAGCTATACACACATTTTGATATAAAGCTGGTATGTAATTTCCTGAGTTTAATGGCAGCCATTTAAAAAAAAAAACCCAAATGGCAGCCATCTTGAATTAAGGGCGAGCATGAAGTGAAGGGCCCCTGTTTTATTTTGATGGAATTAGAGTCAAAAATATGGTTTTTTTTGCTCAAAAATCACCTTTACAATCAAAACACACTTTTCTCAATTCATTCTAGTGAGACCCGTTTTGCAATTTTGAACAGATTCTAGGGGTAGAAAACATGATTTTCCTGCGTGGTTTGTGCCTTGTGATTCAGCACACCGTGCGTGCTCACGGTACATCGCATGGTGATCGCCATCTTGATTTTCAGGTCGCGTGTTTTTCCCTGAGAAAAACAAAACCCTGCCCTCTATCTATGACATACCTGTTGATTGAGAATGTCGCCAACTAGTTTGGTAGGTCTAATAATTTTTAAAGTGGAATGTTCCCTTATATAGGAACCGGACCCTTCAATTCACGATCGCCCTTTATAGGACATATTATTATTATCACTTTCTGATGGCTGATAGGTCGCTGAAGGAAAACATTAGTGATGGCCAAATATGGGAATCTTTCCGAAATAGCCTCCTAGCACCGGTCCTACTAAAGCGCGTCAACAAGCGTCAACAAGCGTCAACAAGTTTTAGTAGTCGTTAAGTGCGCGTCAACAAATTTTGTATAGGCTTTTGAACAACAAAACAGCTTTATATGGTAGAAAACGCAATAATGAACATCTTCTGCATATCAATTAATGTTAAAATTATTAAAGTGGTTTTCCAGCGCGAAATCTACGACGGTTTTTATGGTTTAGTATTGCCCGCCATCTTGTTTGAGATCTACATACTACGCATGCGTGGAGTGTACCATTTACGCATAGGGGTTTCTTTATATGATCAATCAAAGCGCCCTCTGTTGCCGAAAATATTCAATTCTAGAAATTCGAAAAACTATTTTTTTCAATTATAAATTATGCAAAACCTGGTCACGGTACTTGGCTAATTATTTGAAAAATATGCCTACTGACACTGTTCACAATGTATGCCAAAAAATCCCAATGCAAAAACCAAACGAGGTATCGCAAAGCGAATCGTATAAAGAAACCCCTATGCGTAAATGGTACACTCCACGCATGTGTAGTGACTGCCCCTTTAACCATTACGCGGCTTAATGTAAATAACAACATTGGCGTCACATGTAAAGAACTCGCCAATCAACGCCAGCGAACATCTTTGACTGGTACCCTGTATTGTACATACATGTATATATTCGCTGGTGCGTCCACATGTGCTCTGTGTGGGTTTTTCCATGTGTTCTGTCGTTGGTGAAAAGTTACGAGTTATCGCGTTTCGACATTTTTGAGCACCAATCTTCAGCAGTATTTTATCAGCGTTTATCATCGTCTTCGTGTGTTTTTCGTCAAGTCAGTAATCGTCTGTTTGTGTCCTGAACAATCCTCGTGGATAAAAACTCTATACGAACAGTGGTTCGTGCATCCGCGCCAGGAGAAATATCGCGATCGACAGAGTCAATATTCGTCCCGCGGCGAGAAGACCGAGCGTGTGGACTCGTGCCCAATTCTCGGACAAATCTCTTGGTGAGTTGACAACAGCTTTCGTACTGAGTATAACCAAAAATACCCTACACATGCGTAGCATGTAGATCTCAAACAAGATGGCGGCCAATACTAAACCGAAAAACCCGTCGTAGATTTCGCGCTGGAAAACCACTTTTTAAGTAATTTTTACTTTAATTGATAGGCAGAAGATGTTCATTATTGCTTTTTCTACCATATAAAGCTGTTTTTATTGTTCAAAGGCCTATACAAAATTTGTTGACGCGCACTTAACGACTACTAAAACTTGTTGACGCTTGTTGACGCTTGTTGACGCGCTTTAGTAGGACCCCCTAGCACTAGCCATAGCGAGCTGCAGCCATTCAATATTGTGAAGTGTCCGGAAACTGGGCGATTTTAGCTTGAGTGACTCCAGCTGACATGCTCATATTCATTCACATGTAGCGCTGGAGGAAGGCCTGTGCGTTTCCATGTGGTAGCAAGAGACCCAAAAAAAATGGCCTCTCCCAAAAATTGTTCATTTTCACCTCTAATATCCCACCCCAGAGTTCACCCACATACCTCATACATTCAGCCGTTATTTACGAAGCCTAATGATCGATTTGAAACAAGACCAACAAAAATAAAGTGAAAAATCTTGACGATTTCGGTGGCTTGTCCGTAAAAATACGCCTGTTCCAACGGCTGTCTTCCATTTTGTTTTGCTAATTATATTAATGTATGCATCACGTGATGACATAAAAAAAATCGGCGCGCACGATGTATTTGGGTACCACACCGCTTTCAGGCGCCGCAAGTGAGTTCAATTTTCGTCTGGTGCGTTGCCGTGGAGAGCATTCTCGTTGTCTTGCTTCTTCCCACCTTGTGTGAAACAAGGCCAAAAATGAGTATTTTTAATGACCGCGGATATGGAAAACTTTTCAAGATTTGGGCTATTTCGGCCGAAAACTGCAATGATTTTTTTCTCCCTGGATCCTGACTTCAGTGAGCTGAAATCTCTCAGGGATTCATATCTGGCCTCTTCCCACTTGTGTGAACATTTGACTTAATTTCGTGATGTTGGATTTCGAGGCCAAAAATGAGTATTTTTGATGACCGCGGATATGGAAAACTTTTCAAGATTTGGGCTATTTTGGCCGAAAACTGCAATGATTTTTTTCTCCCTGGATCCTGACTTAAGTGAGCTGAAATCTCACAGGGATTCATATCTGGCCTCTGCCCACCTTGTGTGAACATTTGAATTAATTTCGTGATGTTGGATTTGGAGGCCAAAAATGAGTATTTTTGATGACCGCGGATATGGAAAACTTTTCAATTTTTGGGCTCTTTCAGCCTGAAACTGAAATGTTTATTTTCTTCCTGGATCCTGACATTGGTGAGCTGAAATCTCTAAGGGATTCATATCTGGCCTCTTCCCACCTTGTGTGAACATTTGACTTAATTTTGTGATGTTGGATTTTGAGGCCAAAAATGAGTATTTTTGATGACCGCGGATATGGAAAACTTTTCAATTTTTGGGCTATTTCAGTCGAAAACTGCAATGATTTTTTTCTCCTTGGATTCTGACTTAAGTGAGCTCTGACTTAAGTGAACTTTTCAATTTTTGGGCTCTTTCAGCCTGAAACTGAAATGTTTATTTTCTTCCTGGATCCTGACTTTGGTAAGCTGAAATCTCTAAGGGATTCATATCTGGCCTCTTCCCACCTTGTGTGAACATTTAACTTAATTTCTTGATGTTGGATTTTCAGGCCAAAAGTGAGTATTTTTGATGACCGCGGATATGGAAAACTTTTCAATTTTTGGGTTAATTCAGCCGCAAACTGCAATGATTTTTTTCTCCCTGAATCCTGACTTACGTTAGCTGAAATCTCTCAGGGATTCATATCTGGCCTCTTCCCACCTTGTGTGAACATTTGACTTAATTTTGTGATGTTGGATTTTCAGGCCAAAAATGAGTATTTTTGATGACCGCGGATATGGAAAACTTTTCAATTTTTGGGCTAATTCAGCCGAAAACTGCAATGATTGTTTTCTCCTTGGATTCTGACTTAAGTGAGCTGAAATCTCTCAGGGATTCATATCTGGCCTCTGCCCACCTTGTGTGAACATTTGAATTAATTTCGTGATGTTGGATTTCGAGGCCAAAAATGAGTATTTTTGATGACCGCGGATATGGAAAACTTTTCAATTTTTGGGCTCTTTCAGCCTGAAACTGAAATGTTTATTTTCTTCCTGGATCCTGACATTGGTGAGCTGAAATCTCTAAGGGATTCATATCTGGCCTCTTCCCACCTTGTGTGAACATTTGACTTAATTTCGTGATGTTGGATTTTCAGGCCAAAAGTGAGTATTTTTGATGACCGCGGATATGGAAAACTTTTCAATTTTTGGGCTAATTCAGCTGAAAACTGCAATGATTGTTTTCTCCTTGGATTCTGACTTAAGTGAGCTGAAATCTCTCAGGGATTCATATCTCGCCTCTGCCCACCTTGTGTGAACATTAGAATTAATTTCGTGATATTGGATTTTGAGGCCAAAAATGAGTATTTTTGATGACCGCGGATATGGAAAACTTTTCAATTTTTGGGCTCTTTCAGCCTGAAACTGAAATGTTTATTATATTCCTGGATCCTGACATTGGTGAGCTGAAATCTCTAAGGGATTCATATCAGTCCTCTTCCCACCTTGTGTGAACATTTGACTTAATTTTGTGATGTTGGATTTTGAGGCCAAAAATGAGTATTTTTGATGACCGCGGATATGGAAAACTTTTCAATTTTTGGGCTATTTCAGTCGAAAACTGCAATGATTTTTTTCTCCTTGGATTCTGACTTAAGTGAGCTCTGACTTAAGTGAACTTTTCAATTTTTGGGCTCTTTCAGCCTGAAACTGAAATGTTTATTTTCTTCCTGGATCCTGACTTTGGTGAGCTGAAATCTCTAAGGGATTCATATCTGGCCTCTTCCCACCTTGTGTGAACATTTAACTTAATTTCTTGATGTTGGATTTTCAGGCCAAAAGTGAGTATTTTTGATGACCGCGGATATGGAAAACTTTTCAATTTTTGGGTTAATTCAGCCGCAAACTGCAATGATTTTTTTCTCCCTGAATCCTGACTTACGTTAGCTGAAATCTCTCAGGGATTCATATCTGGCCTCTTCCCACCTTGTGTGAACATTTGACTTAATTTTGTGATGTTGGATTTTCAGGCCAAAAATGAGTATTTTTGATGACCGCGGATATGGAAAACTTTTCAATTTTTGGGCTAATTCAGCCGAAAACTGCAATGATTGTTTTCTCCTTGGATTCTGACTTAAGTGAGCTGAAATCTCTCAGGGATTCATATTTTGCATCTTCCCACCTTGTGTGAACATTTGACTTAATTTTGTGATGTGGGATTTTCATGCCGAAAGTGAGTATTTTTGATGACCGCGGATATGGAAAACTTTTCAATTTTTGGGCTAATTCAGCCGAAAACTGCAATGATTTTTTCTCCTTGGATTCTGACTTAAGTGAGCTGAAATCTCTCAGGGATTCATATCTCGCCTCTTCCCACCTTGTGTGAACTTTTGACTTAATTTTGTGATGTTGGATTTTCATGCCGAAAGTGAGTATTTTTGATGACCGCGGATATGGAAAACTTTTCAATTTTTGGGCTCTTTCAGCCAAAAGCTGCAATGATTTTTTTCTCCCTGGATTCTGACTTAAGTGAGCTGAAATCTCTCAGGGATTCATATCTCGCCTCTGCCCACCTTGTGTGAACATTTGACTTAATTTTGTGATGTTGGATTTTGCGGCCAAAAATGAGTATTTTTGATGACCACGTATATGGAAAACTTTTCAAGATTTGGGCTATTTCGGCCAAAAACTGGAATGATTTTTTCCCTGGATCCTGACTTAAGTGAGCTGAAATCTCTCAGGGATTCATATCTGGCCTCTTCCCACCTTGTGTGAACATTTGACTTAATTTTGTGATGTTGGATTTTCATGCTGAAAGTGAGTATTTTTGATGACCGCTGATATGGAAAACTTTTCAATTCTTGGGCTATTTCAGCCAAAAGCTGCAATGATTTTTTTCTCCCTGGATTCTGACTTAAGTGAGCTGAAATCTCTCAGGGATTCATATCTCGCCTCTGCCCACCTTGTGTGAACATTTGACTTAATTTTGTGATGTTGGATTTTCATGCCGAAAGGGAGTATTTTTGATGACCGCGGATATGGAAAACTTTTGAAGATTTGGGCTATTTTGGCCGAAAACTGCAATGATTTTTTTCTCCCTGGATCCTGACTGAAGTGAGCTGAAATCTCACAGGGATTCATATCTCGCCTCTGCCCACCTAGTGTGAACATTAGAATTAATTTCGTGATGTTGGATTTTGAGGCCAAAAATGAGTATTTTTTATGACCGCGGATATGGAAAACTTTTAAATTTTTGCGCTCTTTCAGCCTGAAACTGAAATGTTTATTTTCTTCCTGGATCCTGACTTTGGTGAGCTGAAATCTCTAAGGGATTGATATCTGGCCTCTTCCCACCTTGTGTGAACATTTGACTTAATTTTGTGATGTTGGATTTTGAGGCCAAAAATGAGTATTTTTGATGACCGCGGATATGGAAAACTTTTCAAGATTTGGGCTATTTCGGCCGAAAACTGCAATGATTTTTTTTCCCCTGGATCCTGACTTAAGTGAGCTGAAATCTCTCAGGGATTCATATTTCGCATCTTCCCACCTTGTGTGAACATTTGACTTAATTTCGTGATGTTGGATTTTGAGGCCAAAAGTGAGTATTTTTGATGACCGCGGATATGGAAAACTTTTCAATTTTTGGGCTAATTCAGCCGAAAACAGCAATGATTTTTTCTCCTTGGATTCTGACTTAAGTGAGCTGAAATCTCTCAGGGATTCATATTTCGCATCTTCCCACCTTGTGTGAACATTTGACTTAATTTTGTGATGTTGGATTTTCATGCCGAAAGTGAGTATTTTTGATGACCGCGGATATGGAAAACTTTTCAAGATTTGGTCTAATTCAGCCGAAAACTGCAATGATTTTTTTCTCCTTGGATTCTGACTTAAGTGAGCTGAAATCTCTCAGGGATTCATATCTGGCCTCTTCCCACCTTGTGTGAACATTTGACTTAATTTTGTGATGTTGGATTTTCAGGCCAAAAATGAGTATTTTTGATGACCGCGGATATGGAAAACTTTTCAATTTTTGGGCTAATTCAGCCGAAAACTGCAATGATTGTTTTCTCCTTGGATTCTGACTTAAGTGAGCTGAAATCTCTCAGGGATTCATATTTCGCATCTTCCCACCTTGTGTGAACATTTGACTTAATTTTGTGATGTTGGATTTTCATGCCGAAAGTGAGTATTTTTGATGACCGCGGATATGGAAAACTTTTCAATTTTTGGGCTAATTCAGCCGAAAACTGCAATGATTTTTTCTCCTTGGATTCTGACTTAAGTGAGCTGAAATCTCTCAGGGATTCATATCTCGCCTCTTCCCACCTTGTGTGAACTTTTGACTTAATTTTGTGATGTTGGATTTTCATGCCGAAAGTGAGTATTTTTGATGACCGCGGATATGGAAAACTTTTCAATTTTTGGGCTCTTTCAGCCAAAAGCTGCAATGATTTTTTTCTCCCTGGATCCTGACTTAAGTGAGCTGAAATCTCTCAGGGATTCATATCTCGCCTCTGCCCACCTTGTGTGAACATTTGACTTAATTTTGTGATGTTGGATTTTGCGGCCAAAAATGAGTATTTTTGATGACCACGTATATGGAAAACTTTTCAAGATTTGGGCTATTTCGGCCAAAAACTGGAATGATTTTTTCCCTGGATCCTGACTTAAGTGAGCTGAAATCTCTCAGGGATTCATATCTGGCCTCTTCCCACCTTGTGTGAACATTTGACTTAATTTTGTGATGTTGGATTTTCATGCTGAAAGTGAGTATTTTTGATGACCGCTGATATGGAAAACTTTTCAATTCTTGGGCTATTTCAGCCAAAAGCTGCAATGATTTTTTTCTCCCTGGATTCTGACTTAAGTGAGCTGAAATCTCTCAGGGATTCATATCTCGCATCTTCCCACCTTGTGTGAACATTTGACTTAATTTTGTGATGTTGGATTTTCATGCCGAAAGGGAGTATTTTTGATGACCGCGGATATGGAAAACTTTTGAAGATTTGGGCTATTTTGGCCGAAAACTGCAATGATTTTTTTCTTCCTGGATCCTGACTGAAGTGAGCTGAAATCTCACAGGGATTCATATCTCGCCTCTGCCCACCTTGTGTGAACATTAGAATTAATTTCGTGATGTTGGATTTTGAGGCCAAAAATGAGTATTTTTGATGACCGCGGATATGGAAAACTTTTCAATTTTTGCGCTCTTTCAGCCTGAAACTGAAATGTTTATTTTCTTCCTGGATCCTGACTTTGGTGAGCTGAAATCTCTAAGGGATTGATATCTGGCCTCTTCCCACCTTGTGTGAACATTTGACTTAATTTTGTGATGTTGGATTTTGAGGCCAAAAATGAGTATTTTTGATGACCGCGGATATGGAAAACTTTTCAAGATTTGGGCTATTTCGGCCGAAAACTGCAATGATTTTTTTTCCCCTGGATCCTGACTTAAGTGAGCTGAAATCTCTCAGGGATTCATATTTCGCATCTTCCCACCTTGTGTGAACATTTGACTTAATTTCGTGATGTTGGATTTTGAGGCCAAAAGTGAGTATTTTTGATGACTGCGGATATGGAAAACTTTTCAATTTTTGGGCTAATTCAGCCGAAAACAGCAATGATTGTTTTCTCCTTGGATTCTGACTTAAGTGAGCTGAAATCTCTCAGGGATTCATATTTCGCATCTTCCCACCTTGTGTGAACATTTGACTTAATTTTGTGATGTTGGATTTTCATGCCGAAAGTGAGTATTTTTGATGACCGCGGATATGGAAAACTTTTCAAGATTTGGGCTATTTTGGCCGAAAACTGAAATGTTTATTTTCTTCGTGGATCCTGACTTTGGTGAGCTGAAATCTCTCAGGGATTCATATCTGACCTCTTCCCACCTTGTGTGAACATTGGACTTAATTTTGTGATGTTGCATTTTCAGGCCAAAAATGAGTATTTTTGATGACCGTAGATATGGAAAGCTTTTCAATTTTTGGTCTATTTCGGCCTAAAACTGAAATGTTTATTTTCTTCCAGGATCCTGACTTTGGTGAGCCTAAATCTCTCAGGGATTCATATTAGTCCCCTCCCACCTTGTGTGAACATTTGACTTAGTTTCGTGATGTTGGATTTTCCTGCCAAAAATGAGTATTTTTGATGACTGCGGATATGGAAAACTTTTCAAGATTTCGGCTATTTCGGCCAAAAACTGAATTGTTTAATTTTTTCCTGGATCCTGACTTTGGTGAGCTGAAATCTCTCAGGGATTCATATCTGGCCTCTTCCCACCTTGTGCGAACATTTGACTTAATTTCGTGATGTTGGATTTTCAGGCCAAAAATGAGTATTTTTGATGACTGCGGATATGGATAACATTTCAAGGTTTGGGCTATTTCGGCCGAAAACTGAAATGTTTATATTTTCTTTCTGGATCCTGACTTTCGTGAGCTGAAATATCTCAGGGATTCATATCAGTCCTCTTCCTACCTTGTGTGTTAAGGACCTGTCACATTATATGCGATCTCATAGGAGACCTTATGGCGACCAAAAATATTTCATAAATTAACAATCGCAGTGAGGACGCAAGAAAATGACAACTTTCTGTATCAAAGAAGCTCAAGCTACGCTCATACTGTGCTCTTCCCACGCTTACGATGTGCTCAACTCGCTCTCTATGTGCCCCTGTCAAGCTCAATTATTCGATCTTGTCGCTGCCGCTGTGCTGTCACTGCGCTCACACTATGCTCTGCTCGCTGTTGATACAACCTAGTAGCTCACGTCGCGCTCTCTATTCGTCCAAAATACACTCATGTGACGTCACTTGCGCTGTATAAATACCACGACAAAACGGTCAATACACAGTCCAGTTTAAAAATTATTCTACAAGTTCATCGCAGTCGAGTTACTTTCTCATGGAGACTACATCGACTGTCTTGTGTCTAGGCTGCCTCAATGCCACTTCAATGTCGCACGATTCACTCTCTCACAGCACCCGAGTTGCGTCATTTGCGGCGCCCTGGCCAGAGCGCAGAGGTGTTGCGATTGTTTTGGGCATGTTCAAAGACCTTGGTGCTCATCTTACCATCCTGTATCCATTGTGAAAAGTAATGCCCTCCCTTGCAGTTTTCCAGCGCCATTTTTTGCTTGCAACTCTTTAAGCCCCACCAACTGAATCGCATGAGAAGGGGGTCAGGGTCCGCGCCAGGAATCACACCACGCATTAATTATGCCGAGCCAACACTCGTGTAAAGCAGGGTCCCCCTCCACCCCCTTGCCCACCGCCACAAAATGCACCACGGACTGTTAACTATGACACTAAAATTAAAAAAACAGTGTGTATTCAATACTGACCATTTTCCTGTTTTTCTAAGTTATTTGTGTAAAACTGGAAAACAAAAATAATCGATCGTTATGCTATAATGAATTTTACTAAACTTATAAAACGGAGAAACCGTAAACTGTAAAACGACAAAACGGTCAATGGTTCGTTTACTGTTTTTGTTTTGGACGAAATCCAAAACCGTAAACGAAATAACGGTATGTCCCGGGATTTATTTGACACTCTGGAATGCTTTGTACACTTCGGATGAACACAATACAAATATACATTGAGTCATAAGGAAGAGCAAGTCAGCCACAGCCAGATTGGATAAGTAGATGTTGATGATTGTACTCATTGACTTCACTCGAATGACTGTGAAGAGAAAGACCAAGTTTAAGAGGAGGCCGATTGGTGCAATGATTTCAGTACTTAACCATAGTATTTGTTAATTTCTTTTGTGAGTCTTGATGAAGTTCTCAAGGTGCTTTTCAACTTCATTGTTCTCCATATCCAACATTTTATTCAGATGTAGCAAAGAGTGTTCTGTCCTATTTCAAGATCACTCCAGTTTTATACTAACAGCGAATATAAGACCTGGAGTAATGTGTAGTTGAAACAAAAAGCTTCTGCATTTTTTCCCCTTAGTGTTTTTTTATCTCTAAGATTTGTAAGGATTAGTTCTTTGTTCCTTGTTTAGAATGCTTACTAAACCAAAGAAGACAGAGTTTCACAGTTGACTTTGGCATAGATGTGCTTCAGAATAACTGTTTGTTTTCTCTTCAAGACTGTTTTACATGTACATTGTGTAATCCGTCACTAAGGTTTTGCTTATATCTAGCTTACTTGAAAAAAAAGTGGTTTTCTGCACTTTTTACAGAGTTTTACAGCTCATAAAAGATCACAGACATAACGTAAAGCTTGAATTATCTGTAACTGAATAAAATTAGATGCAGATCAAAAAATGACACAACATCTTTCAGGTCGTTCACTACATTTTGCTTACAACATATTTATTTATATCTCACATATAGAAACTTGACACAAGCTTTAGGTTTGGTGTTTGGATAATCAAGAAAGACATTTAAAATACAGATACAAATAGTCACTGCATCGACAAAGATTTGAAACCATGGAATTCCTACACTCTCTTGCTTGAAATTGAAAGTGTAATTACACTTCCGCTATCAAATGTTATACTAAGAAATTACCCATGAACTTTCCTTTTTGTTCTTGGCCCAAACTGATGACCAGCTTTGCCAACAGATTGACTCCCGTCCGTACATTATTGATACTGATTGTGGAGGGGGGGGGGACCAGCCTATCCAGCAAGAACAGAAATTATGTTTGGCAACCAATAATTTGGAATTGTAAAGTAATAATTCAATAACTGAACGTGAGCTTTTTGGTGTTTGGTGTTTCATTCAAAAGTGAATAACGTTTGTATTGCTTGAAAAATAGCAGTTTGGTAAAGAAATCTGTTTTTCGGGATGAAACTCGAAAATAGCACGGAACTTTAAGTAAATTTAGTACTTCATTTGGCATTTTTTGAGTAAAACTGTTATGTGGACAGTTTTCCTTGTTTTTTCCCCTAGAGAAGGTACATCATTAAAGGTTGCATGTCTGTGTAGAGTGTGTGTGCGATTCACAGTTTCAGATGGTTCTTATTTTATCTGATAAACTGTCTAAGTTGAACACATTACCCTCATTGTTTCAAGCTTAATCTTTAATTTGCTCATGCACTACCAGAACTATGAACTGTAGTTAAGAGAATGGTTGTATGTAGAAAGATGACAAGTTCCACACACAATCCATTACCCTTTGGAGATACGGTGGACACAATACGAGGGCCCTATTTGGTTTGGGTCTAGTCTTTTGCATAAGTTATCCCAATTACCCAAATCAAATAACACCCTTGTATTGTGTCTGCCATATATCGCCAAAGGCTTATAGCAGTTGAGCTATTCACTTTTTCCAAAATTTGTTAAGACTCTGAAATACTGAATGTGCTTTTCACATCTTTTCCCAACCTACAGGTTAAACAACATGGTGACTCCACTGTGGAACCAGCCGTATGAGGACCAGCTGTCCACCAAACAGACCAACTCCAGGGAGTTTCTGAGGAATTTATCCAAGATGCTGCAACGGAACATTGGGGAGATGTCTCCCTGGCTGAAGCAACAAAGGTGAGCTACTCACCAAAGACACGGGATGGTTGTGGGCCAGAATTGAAATGTGATCTTCGTTGACAAAAAACTGTTTCCAGACACAGTTTTCTGGCAAGTGGACTTACATGTACAGCTGCCCTGAAATTTCATTAAAATTCCAGGAAATGATACCTCTTTTTCTTGAGAATCGGTTAAAACTCGGCAAAGTTTTAGCCAATTTCTGAAATAAACTTCCCTTCCACACACAAAAGTCCCAAAGATTAAAAGGGGGGGGGGAAGTTGGTTAAAAAAATGTTTACAAACAAAAAGCAGCAAAATGAACACAAAACCAAAACTTCACAATTCATAAGCTGCTCGAATGAGACTCGCACCAACAATCTCCTGCTACCTAGTGCAGATGTCTCGACTACTTGACCACCAGGCTTGCTGGGGTTGGCTGGCTGGTCCCAATCTGATATAGCAGGTGCCACAATCAATGAGTTTAATTAATTGTTTACGTAGGGGAGTTGTAAATGTGAATACCCGGTTTTGACCTTCACCAATGTAAATTTGAATGCACTGTATATTCAGTGCTGTCTGAGAGCTTACAAGCAAAGATTCTGCAAGCTTGCTTGGGTGGGATATGAACCCATGACCTCCTGCTTACTAGTGCAGACATCTTAACCACTCAATAACAGAGCTTGCAAAGGTTAGTGGGCCAGTTTGAATCTTGTGCATATATAGCTTTGGTTACCACAAGAAATTCGCAAGCCTGTTGGAGTGGGATTCGAACCCACACCCTCATGTTTAATAGTGCACTCTTCATTTGATTGACAGGAAGAACCACAGTAGGATGGCATGTGAGTTGGAGCCAATTAAGCCATCGGTGAGTAAGCTAGGTGACAAATATTTGTTGATAAAAATATAGATTTTATTTAAATTTATTTGTAGTATTGTGAATGATTTTATGAATTATAATCTCAATGATAGTTCACATTGGCACATAGTGTTAGGTTAGCTTGACTGGTGTGATCTTTGAACTCGGGTAGATAGATAGAGTCACCTTACTTGTACTAAATTTATATTTCAACCTGGATTTCTTGTTAGATAAACTATACAGCATGTGAATCTTTTGTGGGGTAAATATTCCTGACATTGGAGATGTCTGATTTGTTCCTTTCATTTTCATTGTTTGTTTGCACACTCACAGCCAGTATTAGAGAGTTATCGCAACAAGTGTGAGTTTACCATCAGCAAGAGTGTAGATGGCATCGTTGAGTGAAACTGGCATTTATTTTTATTTATGCAATCTCTTCATTTTTTGTGTGTATGCGCTCCGTTCACAAGTACCCCCTCGCCTGGATATAAAGTGTGCACACATGTACATGTACTTAATGCACCTGTTATGAAAGCTGAACAGAAAGTTCTAGGATTCGTTCTCAGTTATTCCCCTAATTTTTTTGTCAGGTCTTCATGAAACTTGGCCCTGGATAAATTGTGCAATAGTTTCAGTATCATGTCTTCTTATTTTCATTGACAGATAACACTGTTGGTTTCCGGCTTGGCGCTTACAAAGGTAAGTATTTCCTCTGAAGTTTCATTTTGGTAAAAGACGTAGATCAGCTTTCATGTTTGATTGGATCGGCTGTCGAGGGGCGTGGCCTATTGGTAGCTAATGCTGATCAATTCCAACCAATCAGAATGCAACACACAGAAAGATTGACAGGCGTACATATTGTGCATTGTCTATTATGTCTGTCAGGAATTAATTATTGGAAAGAAAGAAACAAGCCACAAAAGACTTAAACCCTTGTCATCCCCTTTGCTAACCAATATGTTGGGTTACTTTTGTGGCATGAATATTGAGGGTATAGGTTTGTACTTTCAGCATTGACCAGCAAGCTCCTTTACTCAGTAGGGATTTTTCAACAATTACATTTGTACAAACAAGAATTAGGTTTTCAATACAAAATTCAGGAAAATCACTGTTTATTTAAATGTTGCTAGTGTACAATTTTATTATTTAACACTGATCTTGCTTTTACACGCAAATTTGCTTGTCCTATAAAAAGTATGTGACTTTTAGAAACATAGTTTGCCCTGCAACTTTTTTCCCCAAATATTACTAGGTATCAGAAAGACGTAAGAGCTCAAACACCGATTTGGTGATAGTACATTTCTGTATTATTTGTGTTTAGAGTTTTAAATTACACAAGGAAAAAGCAGCTTTAATGAACATATAAAAAGCAGCAATTCCTCGGATACTGTGCAAATTAAGATACATCTTGTATGGTGCTAACTTTACAACGACATTCATATTTTACAGCATTGATTTTGCAATTACCCAAATTTGAAGTACCCTTGAGTCCATCTAAAAGAAATATTAGAATATTGCTTTGCATTTAAACATCATACAGACATGGAGCTCATAATGTAATACAACAGACTAGTGGTGCTACACAGATTATGTACAATTATAGAGCATTCAAGTCTCGCCAGTTCACATTCACTTTTCATGTGAACATCTTGGTACCAAACACTGACTAGTCTAGCCACGGACTCCCGTGTTTGAATTCACCCAATGAACGGAAGTGGAGGTCCACATTTCTTCAATTTACTATAGTAATCAACTTGCAATATTTTTTTAATGTGTTGTAAATTGTATTGATTTTTTTTCTTGTTCATAACCCATTCTTTGCCCTTGACTGGCTAAACCTAGTAAAATCACCTAGGTTTTTAAGGTCAACTTGCACGCTCTATTGACAGAAGTGGGGAACACATTGCTGACTTCAACTATCAACTACATTTTTTTCCAGCTAGTAGCTGTGTAGACACCTTTAATACACCAGACTTAAATCCCATACTGTACATCTAAAGCCTACAATGGTCTCGTATATTATATATCTGTGCTCTGCAGCAAAAAGTCTATACAATGGATTTCTCCTTGCTAAAGATAGAATGGTCTTCAAAAAGCATTTTCCACGTTGTGCAACATGTCGTCGCTTTGCTCACGAAGTGACAAAAACCTGAAAATTTGACAAAAGTTCATCCTGAGATAATTGCATTTGAAGTTATTCATTTTTTCAAAAGACATTTTTTACCACTTTGCAGTAACAGAATTCGGAATTTTTTGCATTGTCCGATAAGATATGATTTGCTCTTTGTTAACTCATAGTTGTTGGTTAAAAATAGTTCATAATTAAACAGTAATTCATTAATAAAACTTTTTTGCACTTCGTTACAACATCAATACTTTGGCTCCCATATTTTGCCAATTACTTTGTACATCATTTTTGTCACTTCGTGGGATCATGAATCGCGGAGGCTTTACTTATTTGTACTTTTTTTCGACACAACAAACTTGTTACTTTTGCGCGTCAGGAAAGTTGAGCGTGCGCGTCTGTTCTTTTTCAACATCGTTCGCGCGTGCGTGTATACTCCCATCCTGCCGCGTGTAGACCAATGTATAATTCCTCCGGCCCTGCTCAAGAGGTGACTTTTTGTCACTTAGTGAGAACATTTCACACTTTTTTACACTTAAAAATGAAAATCACCGATTTCAGGCTTTTTGTCAATTGTTTGTTTAAGAAAGTAAACAATATTTTGCCTTGAAACTTGGTCAAATTGTTCATTGAGACAACTATAATGAAATGGCTAGTAAAACTCAAAATCAAATAATTATCGATTTTTGAGGTTTTTGTCACTTCGTGAGCAAAGCGACGATGTGTGCACAAAGATTTGTGTAATGTATTTGGAATCAGATGCTCCTAATGCATAACTTGCAACTTTGTTGATCTGTTACTTAGGCTGTGTCTGAAACGGGCTTCTAGAGCTATGGCTACGGCTATTGTCAGATTGTTCCCATGTAATTGTTTTGGGTGAAGACCTAGACAATAGCCATAGACATCTCACTTGCCCATATTAGACTTTAATATACCTAAAAAAATACCAATTTAATCTTTTTTTTCTTCTCTAATCGAAGTTGGTCTTTTAATCTGTTCATTTGTGCATCAGGTCTTGACCCACAAGATAACCATTCCACCAGCACCTCTGACGTACCAGTGACTGGCGCTGCCATAACAGATCCTTATCACTATCGGACACAACAGCACTTCACCTCAGAGATCTTCAAGATTGAGATCCAAAACCTCCCAAGACATTTTGGATTTGCGGTGAGTTTGCTCCCTTAACATTGAACCCTCAATAACAATAACCATACAGTTTGTGCCTTTTTAGGAGTATGTATGTATTGTGCTCCATGCTTGGGATTTGTCAAGGTCTGTTAATAACAGAATCAAAAGGCTGTAAAATGAATTTCACTAAAACATGAAATATCCTAGCCCGGTGTTTGTATGAAAGTAATGACCACATTTTACGCACACTTTTTTGCAATGCCCGTGCACATGTTCGCAATTGTTTCTAATGTTGCTGTGATGTCAATGTAGGTAATTTACACTTCACAGCTTTGGGATTTTCTGTATAATTTATGAACCTAAAATTGATTGCAGCAGTGTTCTAGCCAGGCATCAAATAGCGCTAGCACCCACTACGCTTTCGGAAATAAGCGCTACGCTTAAATTGCGCCGCTACGCTACCGCTACGCTATAAATTTTGATTGCGAAAAAAAAATATCTGCCGTTTTTTCGTATACAAGCGCAGCAACTTTGAGCATTGCGCACTGGCCGTACGACACAGCGAAAAATAAACAACGATCCCACCGCACGTACCCCGTACGATACCCCTACCGTGATGCTGCGCCACACGCATTCGCTATGAAAGCAATAAGCACGTGCTGTTTTGTGCTGCGTAGATACAGCGCTCCGTACGGACGTACGTGTCACCAACAGGTCACGTACAGAGCGCTCTGTGGACCACACCATTTTGCGGTATCGGGTGTGCTTTCCTAAGGTCAATATTAATTACAAGCATTTCAACTGTTATTTAATTATAAATAATACTTTTTATCAAGTCCGAAACATGTTACTGTTTGAAAATAAGTTCTTCAACGTCGGAATATAATTTTTGTAAAGGATTTATTCGAGAAACGATGTCCAAAGAAAGTTTAAGCACCCCTACGATATCAATGGATCCGTCTTCAAAGATGGCCGCACGTGAAGAATTCTTCTCGAAGAATGTCGCTGTCGAAAATTTGGATTTTTGACTACACTTCTCGTTGCTGATAATAACAGTTCAATAAGTTTGGTAGTAAAAACGGATCTGTTTGTTCTAAGGACAAAACCAATCAGCAAGTATTGCAACAAAGCAAGTTTTTTAGCGCTCCACGAATGCGTAAGCTTTCTCAAATGCTGAGGGAAAATTTGGTCGCGTAGTTCGCCGGCGTAGCCAGTGTGTGGGCTGGCCCGTGCCCGCACGCCGGGCCGGGGCCGGCCGCGGCCGGGATAGGAAGCAATTCCCGGTGATTATTTCTCATCGTCATTATCTACAATTATATTTTTTATCATAACAAAAATGAGATTTCTCCTTCACATTGTGTTGTAGCATATTGAAACTGCAATTTCCGACGATTTTTTCTGTCTGAGAGTGAGACCTCCAAATTTGAAATGTTCATGCGATTTGTTCTCGCACTTAACATTGACAAAGTAAATCCCAATTTTTTTATAAAACATTGAGGAACTACTAAAAATGGTTAAACATCAGAAAGCATCAATCTTGGAACAATTTATACATTGTAAACATAATCTAAAATTTGAAAACAGAAGGAACTTTACAGGAGCAAGGGTATCAATCATTGAAACAAATAAAACAAAATTTCTTATTATTTTAAACACTTCTGCTAAAAAAAAATCAGGGAAAAGTGGCAGGGAATCACCTCAGATTGCACCACAGAGCATCTAGAGTCCAAAATTTTCCGGGGCCCTTAAGCGGGCCCCGGACCCCACGCCATAAGGGCTTCGCGCTACGCGCTCGCATTAGTCATCGAACCAAAAATACCCCTATGCTATAATTTCACCTTGGCTAAAACCCTGGATTGCAGTGTACATGTGTAAAAGTTTGTACATTTAAGTATCTCATTGACTGCATGGTATGTGCTAATGAATGCAACAGTCACATCAAACTTGATCAAAACACTTATGTTACATATTGTCCCCTCAAACAGCAGTGACACAGAAGTTCCAGCTCATGACATCATTGTATTTTTCATGAACATGCATCTTGGCACCATCATAAAAATATGTAAAAGCCTGAAACATCCAAAGACTTGGAATACAGGGGTGCATTTCCTAAAATAAAAACCTCCAAATCTGTTTCAAAAGCACTTAAAACAAACCTCTTTATTTCCAGCGAACTTTCAGGGTTACCCATATGTTAGTACCATTACTTGTACATTTTCACACTGAAAAAAGTAACAAACTTGCTCATTTAAAGGAAGGGTAGGTCATTTGTCATTTGTGCATTTTTTTTCATTTGAAGCTACAAAAGTGCTCAAAATCTAAAAACGGGTGCTTAACAACTAACATGATGAAGTTTTAGCTCTGTGAGTGCAGTATATTCCAAACATATATTCTAGGATCTCAGGTTCAATTCAAAAGTTGCTGAGTCATGTTTTATATTGTGTCTGAATTCAGCCCCAGGGACACATTCTCATTCAGTCAATTGCAGCTACGCGATGTCATGCACTGAACTGACGAATAATAGCAACCTAGTGTGCGTCGTGTCGACGCTTGTGCGCACATATTCATGGATTCACCGAATTTACAAACCAACTACATGAACAAACCAACTACATGAACTAACATGATGCATCGTTAAAAATTGCTTTCTTTCATTGTTTCTTTTAAAATGACAGCATGCCAGAAAGAATGATTTCACAGGGAGTTTAGTGCCATTAAAACCAAAAGCCTTTTAACAATAATTTTGTCAGTTACTTTTTGGATAGCTGCAAATGATCTACTCTACCTTTAAACACGAACAAAAGTTTGATTCAAATAATTAAACTATTTAGGATTTGTTAATTTCTGAACCTTTTACATACATACATTGCATGAATACCAGCTGTTCCCTTTACTGATAGTTGGTTGCAATCTGCTCTGGGCAGGCCTGCACATTACTGATGTCATGGTGCGTACATGTATTGCCAATTCGCTGAAGTAAAACACATTTCAACTCCAGCATAATGTGCTGTTAATGTTTCTCGATTTCAAATCTACTTGGCATTCCAATGAAGAAGATGTATGAAACGGCCTTAAATCTGCTCTACACTTTGAACACAGCAAGTTCAAAAGCAGCACTCACTCTACACACTGCTGCCCTTAAAGACAGCTTGCACTTATCAGGTACCAGTGAACATTGTTCTTGACAACTTTCCAAAGATTAAATCCCTTCTGGTTCTGGATGTGCATACTGCTGCCCTTGTGCTGATGGCTCGGTGCCAGTCAGCCCAGGACATTGTTCCTGAGTACTTGCAAGTGACTGCTGGCTCTCTGCTGGTTCTGGATGTTCACACTGTTCCCCTTGCATGGATAGCTTGCAGTCAGTCAGACTAGAGCATTGTTCCTGATGAGAACTTGCAAGGGCTGGGGTCCCTGCTGGTTCTGCATGTACCTCAACATGCACTTGAAATAATAGTTCTTGACAACTTTCCAAAGATTAAATCCCTTCTGGTTCTGGATGTGCATACTGCTGCCCTTGTGCTGATGGCTCGGTGCCAGTCAGCCCAGGACATTGTTCCTGAGTACTTGCAAGTGACTGCTGGCTCTCTGCTGGTTCTGGATGTTCACACTGTTCCCCTTGCATGGATAGCTTGCAGTCAGTCAGACTAGAGCATTGTTCCTGATGAGAACTTGCAAGGGCTGGGGTCCCTGCTGGTTCTGCATGTACCTCAACATGCACTTGAACATGCTGATGACTGTGCATGGATGCCTTACTGCTGCTTTGCCTGGAACATTGTTCTTGACAGCTGTCCAGTGACTGCTGACTCGCTGTTTGTTGTGCATGCCCTTGGCTTGGTGGCTTGCTGCTGCTTGGCCTGGCAGCATGGTGCTCTTGGTCATTTTCTGCCTGTGGAATCACACAAAGCTCAATCTGCTTCCCTGGCTGCGATGGTCGGCTGGGATTCCGTCTTGGGCAGCAACGACAGCACAGTTTGAGGAATGAGAAAGCCTTGACTACAGCTTCACGATAGTCAACGTTTGTGGCACTGTAGACCAGGGAATTTATTGAGCTATTGATCAGTTGCAAAATTTCAATGCATATAGTCAGAATATGTATTGTCTCTCCAAGTTCCAGATTGGCAACAATCTCAGCAGGTGAAGTATAATTGGATGACACTACACGTGCATGTATTGCCATAATTGCAGTTGCAACGGTCAGTGAGTTCAGAATGAAGAAAACAGCAGTGTTGATGATAACCATGCAGAGGACCTTGCCTGCTTGCTTGGGACGGTTCGGGAACAGGGCTGATTGCTTGCATACTTTCCATACTACATAGATGTACAAAGCAAGAGTTGCTATCGAAGAGACAATGTTGATAATGGAAAGAATCCAAAAGTAGACTTTATCGGAGACAGCTTCTGTTAATGGTACGAAAATCAGAATCACACCAACAATAATTGTTGGCACCCAAAGTCCTGCTGATATCTTTGTTGCTCGAGATTTAGAGGCCTTTTCTTTGAACGTTATAGGATTGCGCACTGCAGAGAATCTCTCAGCTGCTATGGTAACCACAAAGAAATTAGAAGTAGCGATGAACGTGCATTGGCCACTTGATATTGCATTGTTGACCAACAAGTTGTACTCTGTAGGTGAAGACAGTGCAAATATGAAGTAATTCATAAGGTAGAGGGAGTCAGCCACAGCCAGATTGGATAAGTAGATATTGATGATTGTACGCATGGACTTCACTGGAATGACTGTGAAGAGAAAGACAAAGTTTAAGCAGAGGCCGATTGGTGCAATGATTTCAGCACTTAACCATGTTATTTGTTGAGATCTTTCTCCGCTCATGTAAAAGTTCTCACGATGCTTTTCAACTTCAGTTTTCCACCCAGTTGATGGAGTGGAGCTGTTTTGGTAGTCATCACCCATAGTTCATGCACAATGTAGCATTGAGCTCCGTGAGCCACATGTTGTTCAGATGCAGCAAAGAATGTTCTTCTCTATTTCAAGATCACTCCAGATTTATACTTGCAGGGATTGTAAGACCTTGAGCAAAGTGGAATTGAAACAGAAAGTTTCTTGTTCTTTTCCTTCTTTTTCCCCCAACATTTCTGTCCGATTTTAATGCATGTGACTATCTTGTGGTATCAGTTCCTGTAACCAAAGCAGATGCATGTGAGTCAGTCTCACTACTTGCACTGACATGAAATCTGAGAATTGAATTTGTTTCACTTTGAATTATTTTCTCCAGATTAAACATGCATATTGTGTACATGTAATTGTTTTTTTCATGCAAGTCGTCCCTTCACAAGGCATAAATGCCACTCAATGTGAGGGCTACCGTACAACATGTACAAGAAGAAAAGACAGAAAAAAAGAGGACGATAGAAAAGGAAGACAATTAAGTTTAGCGTGTGAGAGATGCATGTTCACATTGTGTTTAAAGTAAGCGAGTCAAAAAGAAAGTGACCCGCACTCAAGATTTTTTTCTTAAAAAGCAATCAAATTAGATACATGTACACCGAAGAAATATGTCTTAAAAGAGCATGTTCTTCCACTCATCTGAAAAAAACCCAATCACTAAATTTGATCATGCCATCCAAAGTTATGCATGTTTTACTAAAAAAAGAACCCATTTGTGTAGCTGTCCAAGGAATGTGATAATATTGAAAGCTAAATGAGAATTACAGATTACACACAAGTATTCAAATACAAATGAGATTTTAATAATTGAAATCAAGAGAATTTTTACTATCAGGTTGTGTGTTTTGAATATGAGAAGCAAGTTAACTCTCTTTTTTCTTCAAAATATCGATGGTGATTTTTGTATCTTTTCCTTTGCAAGTTTTCGTTCATTGGGAGATGTATTATCAGTTCGCAGCACGGTAATTGATAAGTGGTGGACAGCCAAGTTTTGTGATCGCTTTATTGAAATAAACATGAATTGGGAATAGAGTTTGCAATTTAAGTGAAATTTTCACAGTTAATAGTCAATAAGATGCAGACTGGTATTCGAGTCACGAAACATCGAGTCTGAGTCCGAGTCACATTTCTCGAGTCTAAGTCCGAGTCCCGAGTCCTCCAGGTCAAGTCCGAGTCAGAGAGTCACAAAGGTTGAGTCCAAGTCCGAGTCACGAGTCACCTCTTTGTATCAAAAAACGTACATTTTTGGCAATTCAGAGATTCAGAGTCACCTTTGATATAGTATGGAAATATACGTACATTTTAGGTGCTGTAAATGTTCATTTTTCCCCACAGCTTTTTTCTAATTTTCTCTGGAAATGAGGAGTTCATTTGCAAAAACAGTTATAAAGGCAATTCAGACAAAACTGGTATTGGCCTAAATTTTGCATTTAAAGTTCAGGCGTTTCAAATATCTTTTTTTAGACTTCTATATACATGTACATGTACGTGAAAGGTGGCGATTGAAGTTGGACGTAGTGCCGGTTTTCTCCTCTGTTTTCTTCCTGCAGAACTTGCATTCTGCACTTGATCTTCCATTGGCATTTCTCTTGAAGTTAAGATATCCAAAATTGACAATTTTTTGGAGTGGATGCCATCATGATCTACGTACGTTGCAACTTGCATGTAACGTTACCGAAACAGGCAGATCAGCAGACTATTCATGTCACGTTATCGCGATGCGACAGCAATACACGTGTGAACGACAGGACGTCTGACAAGAAAAGTCTGGTACCTTACCCTATCAATCTTGCACCAATGCAGTATTGCGTGTTGATGGCAGGGTACAAGTTTCAGTACATTGATTTCTATAAGTCAATATATCGGTAACCGGCCACGGCCACGCACGCACCACATCGAGCGCCCTGTACATGTATTGCACAGTAAAGAAAACGATCGAATTATATATGTGCGCATGTGCAGTGCGGTAATTTCCGTCGAGTCACAAGTCAGTTCAAGTCCAAGTCCGAGTCCGTAGCCCCGAGTCCGAGTCCGAGTCGTAAATCAAAGTGACTCGAGTCCCAGTCCCAGTCATTAAAAATGTGACTCGAGTTGGACTCGAGTCCGAGTCCGAGTCACGAGTCATACAAGTCTGATAAGATGTACTTTATCCGTGTTTTTTATTAACATAGAACAAGCCAAATATTTTAAACATTTTTTTCAAATTTGGTCACTTTCTTTTTGACTCATCCTGTAGTTAGTTCAACCGGTCACGTGGGAATAAACCTGATGAATACCGTACATCCTGAAAATGGCTTTGGGGATAATGACAGTTGTTACGAAGTCACTTCAAATCCAAGCAGACAACATAACAGACAAAAATTTAAATAAAAAGGAAAGGAACACTCAAATGAATGAGGATCGGAATCAAGGAGTTTTGGGAAATGAAATTAGAATTATTTTAATTATTTACAATCCACAAATTAACACACATAAACAAGATTAAATAAGCAGATGGGAAAGCAATTATTATACATTACAAATCAAGTAAATCATATCCTACGGTTGGCCATTGGTGAGAGGGGAGGTACCTCCAGAGGGTGGAACCCTGGACTGCAGTCTGCCGGAAAAGTTCGGAAGTCGCGAGAGAGAGTTCTTGTCATAATGACTTGCGTCTTGATCGGCGACCTCCGAAACCGGGCGCTTGGTGTGATGGACGGTACGGGTGTAGACTGGATCAGGGGAACGATTGTGCTAGCTGACCAGTCAACGAAGTGCCATAGCAGAGGGGCGTGGCACCGGCGGGAACGGCACCAAGACACTGGCCCAAGCCAAGGAGAGCCAAGTCAGCGGTCAATCTGGCAGTCGTGGTGGTAGGGACCGTGCCCCGTGCAGACGGCAACGGGCAAGGCACGGCCAAGTCAGGGGCCTCAGCAAGCCAGACGGTCGGGCAGCATGGCATCGCCGGAGAGCGAGTCCCTTGACCACACCTCAGCAAACTGCAGTTCAGAATCTTCAGAACGGCGAAATTCCAGAGCTTTTAAGTCCGGCAGGGAATTCCAATGTCCATTCCACTGGTAAGGAATGTGGGTTGGACTCCAGCGCGGAGTCCCAATGCGGGACCAAAAGTTTGTTGCAACAAAAGGGGACTATGCAGGACAATCGCGGGCCATTGGCCTAATTAACATGAAGTTAATTTGCTTAAACCTTAAACAATTTACGAATTCTTAACACAGTATATGGATGTGATTGGACGGAGGAGCAGGTAGTTCGTAGTTGGTTTCAATTTGGTCATGTTACTGATGATGGAAAGTAACATTCACTCAAAACATCTTTAAGCACTATTCATAAATACCTCAGACAGTTTAGCTATTCCTATTGGTCGAGAGCCCGTCACGTGGCCGGTATTAAACGGATGATAAAGACATGGCTAGCTGGTCTTAAACACTTTTCCAGTGTCACAATAAAATGTGGACTCCTAAAAATCCAGTGCCTCTTACCGTTTCATTGGTTGAATGTTCACAATCCTCACGTAGGCATGCGCAACACTACAAGCGAGTCAGAATTTTATAGTTCTAAATTCAAAACGCAACGCCCCAGGTGCGTTCTGCGTGACATCGCGCAGAACATGTTACGCGCGCGTCAATCTCCATAAAAGGGTTGTTTACATCTTACTCGCCAGTTGAACACTCCATTATTTTGCTAGAGGGATGTTTCAAAAAGCATGAAGTGAACTTGTTGAACAAAATCGGGATTTTTTGAACGAATTATTTGAAATTTTTTTACGGATAAGGTATTTATGAATGGGAATAAATATGTGCTTGGTCGGTATTTATCACTCGTTTAATACCGCTTAGAGTCTGGGTGCTGATAATTACCCTCGCCTCCGGCTCGGGTAATTATCAGCACCCAGACTCTAAGCGGTATTAAACGAGTGATAAAAACCTCCGGAGCACACATTTATTCCCTTAATATTACTTTGTACAAAGGTATATGTAGATGAAGACAAACAGCAAAAAAGAGGAGATTTTCTTTTCTTTCAATCCTTGTTGTCTTTTTTCCCCAAAATGAATTGTGTTCTTCCCCTGGATGTTGATTTATTTACCCATACAACAATTCTGTACTTCCCTTCTTTTTGATATTCAATTTGATCTGATAAGGAATGAAGTCAAATGGAAGTTTTTATTCACAAATCACAATTTGTTTTCTGTTCATCAGTTGCCTTTTTTTTCTTTCCTGGGCAAATGTTGGTTGTCATCTGATCAGAGTTTCTACTTCACTTTCTGGGGTTGTGGTCATTTGAAATCAGTCTCTGCCTTGCCTGATGATCAAGTTGATGTTGTCATATTCTCAGTTTTGTTGATGGAACATCTTTGCAAGACAATTTGCAAGGCTAACTACTTGGTCTAACTACGTGGTGGCATGGTTTAGTAAAGGTTTGCAGTACCACCATGTAGAAGTCTTTTTTGGGAAGATGTGTGGTTCTTTTCAGAACCACACATCTTCCCAAAAGAGACTCTGCATGCCTACATGGTGTTACTGCAAACTGCAAACCTTCACTAGAACACTGTCTTCCACAAATGTGACGATTGGGAAGGGGAAAGTCCATTTTTGGTTTTTTATTTGGGGGGGGGGTGGGAAATATAATCCCCAACCCCTTTTCTTCCCCTGACATCCCCCCCCCCCGCCCCTAATTCTATGTAAATATTTCAATGCTAATCATAATTGTATTGATGATATTTCAATGATAGATATAAAGTGTTTGAGGACCTACGTGGATCTGTTTGGGCCTACAACTACGTCCATTCACTGAGCGGATTCGGGATTACCCATCGAGGACTCGAAAAGATAGGAGAGAACAAGGCCAGTTTCTTCGGTAAAATTATCCAGTCAGGTAAAGACAAACATCTGTGACACATTTGCATTGGTCTGCATCTCAAATCTATATGGATAGATTATAGTTGTGAAATTCGAAATTGTGAATTAGAAAGTAGGAATCAACTTTATTCGATTTCATCCATATAATTATTGATCTTTTTTTTCATATATGTATTGTTTTTGTTGCCCTTCCCTGAAGTATTTTACAAACACTGTACACATTGAGTTTTGTCCGAGGGTTTGCAAGAAAAAAAATCAACAAGCTTACTCCTGGTTGGACATGAACCCCCAACCTTCTGCTTCCTAGTGCAGACACATTAACCACTCGACCACTGAGCTTGCTGTGGCAAGCTGGCCGTTTGGAGTCTGATGAAGCAGCGCTTAACCCAACTTTGTTTGTGTAGGAGGTCATTAGTTTGAGTCCCACCTAAGCCTTCGGACAACACTAAGTGCACAGTGTTTACAAATATGTCAGCGAAGGGCAAACAAATATCAAATATAAAAAAGGCTAATTTACATCTCGTAAACTTTTTCTTCCTGCCCAGGTTCCCATCTGAAGTCCATCCAGATGATCCTTAATAAGACAGCAGACGGTACAGGCATCGACTCCAACACCCTGGCCTTACAGATGAAGGCCCATCCTGAGCTGAGGGACAAGCTTCATGTCGTCACCTCATGGGAGCCTTTGCCTGTCTACCCTGGGGTGGTCAACTCAGAATTACCTGGTAGGTACAGTGGACTCTGTGACCAAGTACCAGTGTTGTAGTCGAGTTACCAACGTCGAGTCCGAGTCCAAGTCCAAGTCTCGAGTCACAAGCCTCGAGTCCGAGTCACAAGTCACTTGTTCTTAGTTGTTCGCCAAACTAATCATTTTTTTAAATTATTTTTTAATCCTCCATTCAGTCTTTTTAGTAAATCCCAGTGTACATAGTTGTGTGTGTACATGTTGTTTAGAGCCAGAATGTGTTTTCCTTTTAATTCCCATCCCTAAAAAATCTTCCTCCAACCCTTCCTTCCATGTTTTATCATCCAAACAGTATTCCTCAATGATCCTTTCCCATCCCTACGTTAGGTTTTTACTTATGATGATATTACGTGACTCGAGTCGCGAGTCATCGAGTTCGAGGATTCATCAAGTCCTAGTCATTTTCCAATGTGACTAGAGTCCAACTCAAGTCCGAGTCCTAGACTCGAGTCCTACAACACTGCCCAGTAATCCATCTTAAGAAAAGGTTTAGGTGGAACTCTTGAACGCATTGTCGCCCAACACCTTGTGCTGATGTTAAGATATTTGATGATCATAGTGCAGTGTTCATATAGCACTCTTATACAACACACTCAGATTGCTCACACTTATTACCCCTGTTCATCAGGCCATGAGAACACTTTCCTGCTATAAGCTCGAGATCAGCAATATCTGGTCTGCAGCCCCCCCCCCTCCACATGTACTCAATGGAGGCAATTGTAGTAATGTATCTTGCTCAAGAACACCAGCACCGTGTCCCCTGTCAAGATTGACTCAACATAACATCGTGCATGAGTCAAACACAGGAACCTTTTGACCACTGGACTCTGCATGCTGAATAAAACTCTAATCAAATTAGGTTTTGCCCTCCCCGAAGTATAAACACTGTATGAGTGTGTTACCTCCTGAGTGAAAGTTGGAAAAAAAATGTTGGCGAGGGGCAAAACCTAAATTGATTTACATAACCCCAACTTAGAATTCCATCTTATGAATAGTTAATGCTATACCTGCTGCTATGTACATCAGATTCAAACCAGCCAACTGATTCCCTCAGCTTGTGGTTGAGTGGTAAGACATCTGCACTAGAAAGTAGGAGGTCTTGGGTTCGAGTCCTACCCAAGTGATTTTTTTCCAACTTTCACTCGGGAGGTAACACACTGACCGTTTATACCAACCGTTTATACGTCGGTGAAGGGCAAAACTTAATTTGATTAACATCACCCAAACGCAAAATTCCATCTTATGAATACTGAATAAAATGAGTGATACACATGTACATGTACATACTTTGCGTAAAGATATTTGTTGTGTGGAAGAGGACAGTACCTCAGACAGTCAGACCACCGTTTAAACAGAAGATCTGACCTGACACGTGTACATGAGGACATACAAGGGCCTCATGATTCTGATATTTAGTACGCTTGTAGATATTTAAATAATGTTGAACCCTGCATCATAGGTCGATCTGACAATCTACATGCTTGCCAGTATCAGACTTTAAACGGCCTGCAAGAGCCTGCCGTTTTGAGTCTGCGTTTAGATTAACCACCATTTTGCTCGTCTCATTTTGAATATTCTTTTTTTTTCCTCAGAGGATCTCAAGACATCTATCACCAGGCATCTTCTCAACATGCATCTCGACCCCAAATGGCAAGCACAACTGAACCAATACATGGTGTCCAAATTTGTGCCGGTTACACTGGATCAGTACAAAGGATTGTTAAAATAAACAAACAAATGTTCCAATAAACCAAAAAGGGAAACCGATGATTAATGCATTATGAAATATATTGCATTATTATAATATAACAATTGTAACAAAATAACGAGACAGTGTTATATTTAAAAAAAATAATCATTAATTCATTGTTGAAATCGGTACTCTAAATTCTTGTCATGATGCAATTTTGTGCTCTAAATTAATAATGCAATATACATATTTTACTATGTAAACATGTTTTTTATATAATTTACTGAAACCACAGAGACTAGTTGTCAATCTACAAGCTATTGTCACATCTTACTGTGTGCAATGAGTTCGTTAGCAGGGCTCAAATTTTGTGTGAAAATTTTGTGGACAACAGTACCTGAAAGTTTTATTTTACTGGACCAATGTACATTCACAGATAAAATTGAAACACTGTTAACTCAAAGCCATGTGCATCATTTGCAATGACCTGGAGAAGCATTGATTTAATGACAAAACTCTGCTCAAAGTCAAGATAGGAGTGGTACCAAATACCCTTTGAAAATATTCCAGCTGAAATTGTTTCGTGTGGATGAATACTGAGGTGGTGTTGAAAGAGGGTGTCCATGGCACATTTTAACATTATGCATTAGCAATGGAATCCAGTTACAAGACACAAAAAAAAAGTTAATGTATTTTCTCGGTTTTCTTAAAATGTATACTATCCAATCAACCTTCAACAGGTTAGTTGTCATGCACCCTGCTTCAGACTTTTAGCACTTTTGTTGGTTCAAACGAAAGTAAAGGCACAAGAAGCAAATAATCATATGTACCTTTTAAGAAAGTTGCAGTCATTAGGATTATACAAGAAGTATATTTCATTGCTTCTGGTGGTAAACGGGAAACATCAAATGTAAACATTTTTAATAGTTGGTCAAATGACTCTTGCATGTGTAGGATTAGTCATGATCATGATAATCTGAGACCAGATTTGGACAGCACATGCAATCATGAAAGGCATGTATTCATCTGAGTGCAATGTGTAATTATAAAACATCAAGATGAATTTTTATTCCCTTTGTTTTAAGTTGCCAAATCTTCCAAAGAAGTTATATACAATTTAGAAGTGTTTTTGTCATTTCGTATAACCTTGGAGAGTGAAATACATTTGAACATCCAAACAATGTGTGTTACAGTGAAGTGCAAATTTGCCTTGTTGAGATTATTTATGCAAATGCACTAAGGTTTTCTGTCATGGATGTTGGTATGAACGTAGATGATGTGGATATGATTCACCTACTTTAATGAACATGTAGTTGTGTTTGTCATTTATAATACATGTACACCATATAGTTATTAAACTGTGCTGTACATTTTGGATTTTTGTGACTTGGTTTAAAAATTAACAGTCACTTCTTTCATATTTCAAAAAATTATATTTCCAATGGCAAATTATTAAAGTGGATGCGGTGTTTAAAATGAATTAGACTTTCTATTCTATAAATGTTCTAGTTTTCTGGCAACGTGATGTTAGAAATGAACTCTTTTGAACTTTTAATAAAATTGTATTTTCAATGGCAAATTTTATATTTAATACAATACATGTAGATCTGAGCCAATTTACTTGTTTCAGTCAAATTATTCTGTGTGAAAGATTGACCATTTTTTCCTCTGGCTTATTTCATTGTGTCACGCTTAATTTCTTGGTTACAGAATCCCAATGTTTCCAAGTAGATATCATGGCTAATGGAAAGTACTCAAGAAAAATAAACAAACCCAAATTTAAAATATCTTAAAAAATTTAAGTATCTTCCTTTTCTTGTACATATATTCAATGGGGAGTGCCCAGGGGAGTGCCGATAATATCCTACAATCGTGCACACTACATTACCTAATAGTGTACAGGGGCGGATCCAGGATTTTTCACAGGGGAGGGGGTTCATCAGCGAAAAAATCAGAAAATGTAAACACTTGGCCTCCGTAAAATCAAAAACTGGGGGGGGGGGGGGGGGGGCCTGGTTCCATATTTCAATAGGGGGCGCTGTTCAAATTTGATGATTAGTAACACTAGATTACAGACTGGTGTACCGTATTTTGAACAGGCGGACATATACCAGTATAATTTTTTTGGGATTTGTATGATAATTGTGTGTTTTTTTTTTGACAGAGCTGGGGGGGGGGGGGGGTTGACACCCCCCTCTGGATCCGTGCCTGGTGTACAATTCATGGCCCCTGCTCACAACTATTTTTTTGAGGGGGAAGGGGGAGGGAGAGACCTTTCGAATGTGACATCACCTTAATTCTAACATTTGCTACTGTCTTTTGTAGGGAATTTCTTTTTTTTATAATGGGGGGGGGGGGGGGGGTCTCAACAAAAGTTTGGGTGCTCCCTGCCCCCCCCCCCCCCCCCCCCCCATTGGTGGAACTTCACCAATTTGTGAGTACCCTCAAATGACTCGGCCCATTTCGGTTCTGTAGGCCACATTTCTTGCGTTTACCACAATTTGGTGAAAAAAATAATGGACTGAGCTGCAGCTCTGCTATTTGCCCAGGATATCATGCAAATACGTAAACACAAAAACATACATACATAATCTTTACACCGTTCTTAGGGAACTATGTTCTACTTTTTTTCATTTTGAGGTAGCATTTTTGGTATCAGGGGTCAATCTCTATGGGGGTAATCCTGCCACCAAGTCTATGTTAAAAAGTTTCTACCGGTAACTTTAACAGCGCCCTCTAAACAAATCTTTGAGAGTGGCGTTTTTGAAATTTCGAACTAGCTTCGGACTCAGTGTCGTAATCATTTCCACAACTAATTACATGTCCGATACAGGCATGTCATAACATTTGGGCTGACAAAAACAAGAAATGTTCAAAGCAAAACAAAGACCGATACCAGTTTATCCCGAAAGTGACAAAATAACATCGCTGAAAGTCAAAGCTAAATCTTTCAAACGAAACCAATGTTTACGAAAATTCCCAAGGACGTATTGCCCACGTGAGGGCGCATACAGGTGGCGTTGTTTTGTGACACTGACAGGTGCAAAATGAATGGTTACAATTCACACGTGGCGGTTTGTTGTCATGTCAGTGCTGCATGCGCATGTCACAATGAAAAGACCCTGTGCTCAAGCCCGTCTCGCAAGTGTCGTCGCCATGTTGGGTCACTTTCTCCGGATGTTTTCATGGTTGTATCTCTGCTAATTTGTGACTGTGAGGTACTTGGTTCAGTGTGTCCGCCGTCAACTCGATTTTATTAACCCCTGAAAAACTGCAAGAAGTTCATGGCCTGGTCGTGAGTATTTAACAGGGAAAGAATCGTATTACCAAGGTTGTGATCGTGGCGATGTGCATTCACAAAGCGCGGGGTTTGCAATCGCATTAACATACCTTTTCCATAAACCGTAAATCTAAGATTTTCACATAATCCTATTTAAACATTTTGGATTTTGAGCATGTTAAGGAAGTGACAATTAAGCTAGTGGTTACTCACGTACGTCACAATATGTGCATCCCCCCCCCATGTTGAAGCACTTGAAAGTGTTCAACATATTTAATTGGCCTGATCGAAGATCAATCTGACAATTGATAATTATTATGTGCCAACATAATAATTGCAAGGCTTTATTCATCCTTGCAATTAACATATCTCTCTCTGTTATTTAAGTCTCTATTGTATCATAGTGGTGATGTGAAGTAGTTTTCTACAGGAAATAATTAATGCTGGGTTCCTTTATTTTCAATAGGACCCAAAGAAATATTGATTGTGAAAAGAATGCAAAAGTCATATCCGTCACACCTTTTGTGACGGAAATGACAATTATTATATTACTTGGCTTTTGGAGGTATAATTACTTTTTCAAGTTGTTTACTTTACAAATTATGGCAGTAGGTACATATTGAGAAATACACGGGGACATGCATTTTGAGGGGGTTTTGAGGGAGTATTGTAAAGAATGAGCATCTTGTCCATTATGTTAAAGAGTTTTTAACAGTGCACATAATAGGAGTCGTGTTAAAGTTAATTTCACTGCTCAAAAATCTAATTTTCATTCTATATTTTTTCGAATTATAGTGCCTTAAAGTGTCGGGACATGAAAGTAGACACTTGATACTGAAGAATGACCCATAGGCCCCTTTTTAATAAGAACTTGCTGGGAGTGTACATGCGGGAAGAAATTCATGATAAACTATCTCCAGCATTTAGGATAGAGATAAACCCACGAATGATTCTAGCGTAAGGTTGATGCATTGGCAGTTGTACTGTTTAACTATGTTCACTATAGGGTGTCAGTGGGTACATTGAATTTTTTGAAAAGAAGTTGAACAATTAGAAGCAGTAAGTGAAAATTAACAAAAATCCACTTTGACAAAAGATGTATATCATAAATTTAATTTAGCCAGTTAAACTGTGCACATTAATTTACTTGTGCTTTTAACAAATTCAATAAATATATAAAATCTGATATCAAAAAGTAATTTCATCCTCTGCAGGCTGAGTGTCAACATTAAACTGAAATCCACAGGCAAAAGGGGAACTATGTATTGGTGGAGTGAGGAAATTATAGATGTGACATTTTCACATTTAAACATTTAAGATAATAAACAAAATTCTAAATCGTATTTTTCAGGCTACGTGCTCATCTTTTTATTGTTTTCAATGACAGCCCTCTTTTTATTATGTTACTCATTGATTATTTGTTGTGTCGATCATGTTGGTCTGCACAATGGGCAGTCGTCAGTCTTTGTGAAAGGGCTCAACATTGAGATGGTTCTTTAACTGTTTGCTAAACATTTACAAAATGAAACGTCACATCCTTAGAAGACATTGGAGGAGGAGGTCTAAGAAATTGGAGGAGGAAGGCAATTGGAGGTCTGTGGATGTTTGAGCTACTACGTACATGTAGAGGGTAACAGATGTCTCTGATGGTGATGCTGAAGTTTTGCAGAGCTATCGTCTGTTTGCTGACCTTCATTGCTAGACGGACAGAGCATGGATGTAGCTGCTTGATATTCATGATGATGGTGTCCCTTTTTGGTGAGTGCTGGATGTTCATTGATTTCCTGTAATTCTCCCCATCTGCCATGTGCTCTGTGTTTGTGCTGTCTGGCGTTGAGTTCTCTTGCTGGTGTACCCAGTGTACACCTTCTGCATTCGCAGGGGATGCATCAGGTTCGGTCTTGGAGGCTTGCTTGTCCTGTGGGCTATTGTGGATCTTGTGGGTGTGGAAGGCCCGGATACCTTTGTCATTTAGGAAGTACTGGATGTGATGAGAACTGCCTGTGTTGGGCTGTGTAATAGGCGGGGTGAGCCTAGTGGGTTCGACCTTGGATGTAGGGGACCCTTTGGTAGGTGAAAGACTTTGGATCTTGCGTCTTGACTGGATGAGCCTTGAATCTGTTGTGTTGTAGTGCTGTCTTGATATGGTAAAGTTGTTGCCGGCCAGGATTGTGGTTGCTGATGCAGGCTTCCCGGACAAGGTTGCTCTTTGACTGGTGTTTGGATTTCCGGGTGCAGGAAGGATTGGTTGTCGATGTTGCCAGTCAGTGTCTGTCGGTCATCTCTAATAGACTCGGGGGTCGAGGGTGTTGTCAGACTGTTTTCAGACCTTAGCATCCGGGGATGAGATTCAAGGCGCCTGATCCTCACTGCGCCAGATGCTGCTGTAAATCCAGTTGAAGTCTTTCAGGACCTGCTGGAGGTCCCATGCTGTATGATGAAGTGATGAGAGTCTCATCCGTGTACTGAAGACAAACTCTTGGTCTCAGATCTACGAAGGCAGTACTCCTATATGAAGGCATTGACTAAAACTGGGGATAGAGTTGATCCTGTGGAAGTTCCAGAAGGCTGCTTGGACAACTGGCTGTTCATTGGAAGAAAGACAGCAGGATGTAGGTGGGTCGCAGATCATGAACCTGGTTTGGAGTGTGGGGCTTCATATTTCTGCAGGGCGTAGTCAAGTCGGAGTCCCCCTTGGCACCGAGGCATGAGTAGCCTGTGGGGATGGCAGTGAATATCTGGTAGCCTTCATCGGGGTTGACCATGGTGTCGTTGGGAACACTGTGAGGTTGCACTCATGGTGTCATTGGGATCATCACCCTCACCATCCCCATCACCCCCACTGGCGGCCGCCACCACCCCCCTCACCCTCACCACCACCATCACCATCATCATCATGCTGCTGCTGCTGCACTGCGCTGCGCTGCGCTGCTGCTGCTGCTGCTGCTGCTGCTGCTGCTGCTGCGAAAACCTTTACTTGTGATCCCAACAAAGCCATGTGCAGCTTCAGTGGAGACTCCAGGTATTCATCTCCAATCCCATGGGTGAGGCATGTCTCAAGGTCTCGGTCAGGAAACCTTCATGAAGACAAGCTGTGTGAGTGTGAAACCCTCTCTCTGAATTAGGTTTGTGATCTCCTACCCATCTACATCCTGCCGTCCTTCATCCAGTGGACAGGTCAATTCTTCAAGCAGTCAGCTGGAACTTCCACAGGATTAACCCCATCTCCAGTTCTGGCCAATATCATCATATAGTTCTGTACAGCTTTCGTGGATTTGAGAGCAACAGTTATCTTCAGTTTGTGGATGACACTTTCATCATTTTATCACACAGCACAGTACCTCCAGCAGTTCCTGAGACACTTCAGCTGGTTCACACACAGCAGCATCTGGCTCACCTTGGATCGAATCTTCTTCCTGGATATTGAGGCCTCCAGGCAGTCTGGCAGTATTCTCAGCCCTTTTGTCTATCAGAGAGCCACACATTGATAGGCATCTCCACAATCAATCTGTCCAGTGCCCTGGGATCTATTCATTTGTCATTGGCACCCTTTTCTGGCAATCCTTCATCATTAAACCACGATCCTTTGCTGCGACAACTTTGCTATGTCAAGGCAACAATCCAACACGACCGATTTGGGGTACATCAAGTTGAGACACTTGATCCGAAGTCTTTCACTGACTAAAGTGTTTCGTATACTCAAAGTCTACCCATCAGGTTCATCTGGTCTATTACACTTCCCTTCATAGGCAGCTCTTATTGCATTTAGTCCTTCCTGAATGACACTGGCATCTAGGTTTTCCATGCCTAACATGATCTGCAATAGCCTACAAGGATGAGTAAGACTCTGAGACCTAACCTGATGTAACACCTGTGAATACAGAAAGGTCTGCATTGGGTACATCGGTGAGGATCTTAGCGCTGGACTCCATGAACACAAGGCGCATGGTTCTTTGGGGAGATTGCAGGAAATTTTTGATAATTCAGCATTTTACCGATCGGTAGCACCTCATCATAAGTATTGAGTGCCACAATCCTTGCCGAGTCTGAAAGGCCTTGGATGTCTGGCACAGGATTTTTCTGCAGGACATCAGTTCCATCATCAGTGATATCTGGAGTCCTTTGCTGTGCTAGCATCTCAATATTCCACAGGCCTCCAATACTCACTCCACCAATAGTTAACATCTAGTTCCCCTTTTAGCTTGTCTGTGGGTGTCTGTCCTCAAAACTCAGCTCTGTAAGTAACATTCATGTACATGTACTCACTTGACATTCTATAGTGAACAAAAATTGCCCTTTCTTGCCTTATGTTAATTGTCCTGTCTTGCCTGCCACTTTCTTGCCTAAAGTGCCAATATTTGCCTAAAGTGCCACTTAATTCTTACCTAAAGTGCCAACTATTTCTTGCCAAAAGTGCCAACTATTTCTTGCCAAAAGTGCCAATTAATTCTTGCCTAAAGTGCCAATTAATTCTTGCCTAAAGTGCCAATCCTTGTCTAAAGTGCCATCTCTTGCCTAAAGTGCCATCTCTAGCCTCAAGTGCCATCTCTTGCCTCAAGTGCCATCTCTCGCCTAAAGTGCCATCTCTCGCCTAAAGTGCCATCTCTCGCCTAAAGTGCTAACTCTTGCCTCAAGTGCCAATTCTCGCCTAAAGTGCCAATTAATTCTTGCCTAAAGTGATAATTCTTGCCATGTTGTCTAATGTCTCTAGCCCTATTGCCATCACTTGCCATAATTACATCCCTTCTTTACCGATACTGTCCTACGTGCAAAATGTTATTCCAATCAAAGCTGCCATGCATCAACCCTCCTTGCCAGGCATGTACACTCCCATTCTAGACACACAATTCTAGTTCTTACCTCAGTTAGTTGCCTTCAACTTCAAGTCAATGGCTGGATTGAAGGTCTAGTTCATTAGTGTTTTTTAGGTCAAGATTAATTCCAAGTAATCCCTTGCTAATTTGTTTAGTCATAAAGAAAATTGGGTAAAAGTTCACACTGAAAGCCACAGCCCTTTGCATTGTTTTATTTCAATTAATTGTACTGGATGCTAGTATTGCTGTTGCAAGCAGGTCATCACCCACATTAGGTTAAACATACAAAGCCAAACCATTGGCACCATTTGTCTTTTATGTAAACGGCCGCACAAGTAATGCACATGCATGCATATGGTGAGTAACCACTTAATTTTGTCACTTCCTTTGAAAAACATGTTCACCAGAGCTCTTGAAATAGAAATTGTTTGGAACAAAAAGAAAAAACAAGTCTATGAACCCCCCCCCTTATCCTAAACCTTGACTTTGTGACTCAGCATGGCAACACTTTTAAATCTTTGATAATTGATAAACAAAATTAATTCTACTATTAAATACATTCAACATTTGCAATTTTTTTTTTACTTCAAATTGGTGTTACTTTTTATTGTTAATTACTTTTTGATATGCATTTTGTTGGTGTCATTTGACTTTTCTTTATTTTCTAAAGAATTTGGGGTCAGAGAAGGCAAACCCAACTACATGTAAGAAGGATTATACTGTTTTCACTAGCTTATTAATTGAGTGTAAGTGTTGCCTCAAGTAGGCGTACTCATCAAGTCAAAACTTTGTGCTTGTCCACGTAGTAAGTGCGAGGGCATAAATGTCAAGAACAAATCATAATTTCTGATTTCAAAAAAAAAATGCATTTTAAAATGACATATTTTATAAACAAATGCTCAGTGAACCCTCCCTCTCTCGGGGGGGGGGGGGGGGCAATTTCAGCAAGTCCAGCCCAGCAGTCAAATGAGATTAAGTGACTGTTTTTAACAGTTTAGTGCTCCCTGTCTTCATAAAGCAGGATTGACTGGCTGTGACTGTTTATGTAACTTGATACAGCTATGTTTTGACTGTCATATATTGATAAGCCAACTGTGACTTGAACACCTTTCAATCTCCTACATTTGTCTGTTGATGGAATGGACTGTCACAGTGCCTATAAACAAGATCTGACTGTTGGTGACAAGCCCGAGTAAAAGGCATGGCAGGGGAAAAGAAGTGAAATTTTGACTGTCTGTGACTGATCAAACAAAAGATAAATGTTGAAGTATACTCAACAGTAATGGCCGAATTTAAATAATTGTCAGCAGTTTATTACTTTACTTTGTCTTCCATTTTATTTTGGTACTAAAAATCAAGAAAAAAAATTTAACAGAAGTCAACACCCAGGCATACAAGTTTTCCTCGGATCTGCTGATTTCCTTGTTTTTAAGTTTTTGTGAATGCTATTACAAATTGAAAATACCATACAAAGTCTTGTGTGGTTACTTTTGGAGTTTCCTTGTTTTTTTCCCCTAAAGTCCCAGTTGCATGCCTGAAAACAGTAAACGTACATGAGCATTTGAATAATCATTATTTAGAAAAAAGTTTCCAAATATCTTTTGATAAAACACTGAGGCACACAGTATTTCAAAAGGGCTTGTTTGACTTTTTAGAAATGATTCAGTACAATGTTAGGCTGTAACATGATTTATTTCAATTGATTATTTTGCTTGAAAAATATTCCTGAACTAGCAATTTGCTCCCTATGTTCCTCCAGTTACACAAATTAGGAAACTAGTATTTTTAAGTTGGTGACCAGTAATCCTTACCGTTTAGAGAAAACATATCCCCATCTATAGGCAAGAAAACTGAATGAGTCGGCGAACAATTCAATAAAAAGACAGTGACAGCAGTTTAATACTACATTCAACACATTTATTAGTAACGTAATGCTAAAAAAACGATGGATGCAATCCTTAGCAGCCTGAGTAGGAAATGGACTCGTGCTTCGATTGCATGCCTCCACAGTGTGTGCTTCTACCCCAGTTTGAGTCAATACAGTGCTCGCTATGCAGCGCATCCAAGCCACACATTAAATAATGGATGTATGCGTACTCCCAGGCCCAACCAATAAGCATGTCGGCTCGTCACACTGATATGGCGGTGCAGTCTGGACCTCCAGCTGTACACAGTGCAGCGTATGACTCGTAGCGTAGTGTAGTGTAGACTTACCATCAAGTAAACTTTTCGTGTGCTCCGTGCCCTGGCTAGCAACAGACTGATGTGCTGTGCCTCTTCATGCAAGTACACCCTTAATGAAAGCGCACTATGCAACTGATCACGTGACGTGCTTCATAGCAACACTCCTAGCGATGTATTTTGCATTACAATGGCCCGACCTGAAAACTTAAACAAAATAGGCCCTAACTCACAAATTACATTAATAAAAATTTTTAATTTTGCCAACATACATAAAGGTACCTCTTGTTAACTGTGGTACTGGAGATGTCTTACAGTTTAGTTTGTTTTACTTAAGAGAATACTTCAAGAACATTTTCATAACAATTTAAGAACCATTTAAGAACGTTTCCAAACAAGTTAAGAATAATTTTAAAACGTTTTAAGAGCACTTTAATAACACTTTAAATTATGGGATGTCTCTAATGGGAGCAGTACTCAGAAAGAATAATTTGGGACCTAACGGTTCGTTTCTTCTTAAGCTTGGCATCGAAGATGATGTCAAACACCCACATCCTCTTCTGTTCCTTGTTTGCGATGCTGGACTGAAACTTGGTGACAATGAGCATTTTTGTCACCTTGGTAGCAGTCCAGCTCAATGTCTCCTCAAGATCGATGTCTGGCACCAGCTCATCCAAACTGGTCCCAGTTGGACCGATGCTGTTTTGTTTTTGATGCTGGACCACTTATTGATACAGCACTCTGGTATGGTCAACTGCTGCGTTTTTCTCCTTCAGAACCCAGGTTATGGATTACAGAAGTTTGCGAGTGATGACAGGGAGCCATGATCCGTCCGGTTAATAATCTAACGCCCATAGAGGTGTTGCGTTCAATGCTTGAGGAAGTGGACAACAGCTAGCAATAAACGCCTTGTTACACAGTAATTAGGTTTGGGTTTGGACGGGGTCTGCCTGATGTTCTCCAATATTTATGTTCCCCAGTACATTGTACCTATGTTCCCCCAAAATCTTTAGGTTTAGGCTTAGGGTTAGGGTTAGGTTTAGGATTAGATGGTTAGGACTAGTGCTTAGGGTTAGATGGTTAGGGTTAGATGGTTAGGGTTAGATGCTTAGGGTTAGATTCTTAGGGTTAGATTCTTAGGGTTAGATGCTTAGGGTTAGATGCTTAGGGTTAGATGCTTAGGGTTAGATTCTAAGGGTTACATGTAGATGCTTCTAGGGTTAGGGTTGTGGAACATGTAGGTATTGGGCTACATAGGTAGGCACCTGGTTTGGACAATGCCAGACTTGCATAGCCGATAACTCTTTCTTCCCTTCCTAAACTTGCAAAAGAACTGCACCGATCCCATCCCTGCTGGCATCAGATCGAGTATGTATTGGCCCTCCAGTTGAGAATATCCCATGATAGGAGCCTCCTGCAATCCTGTCTTGAAGATGTTGAAAGAGCTGTCACACTTCTCGTCCCATGTGAAATCACAGTTCTTCTTGGTTAAACAGTGTACATGTACGTAGTGGCCGTACTTGTAGTGAGTGTATCTCGTTCTTCCAGTAGGAAGAAGACTTTGGAAAGTTCCTCACAAAGGTTTGAATGGTATTTGTATGTTTGAGGGGTTTGTTTTGCATGAGGTATGCAATTCTCATTCGTCTTTGGTAGTGGTTAATATTATCAATGAGTGAGCATTGGGCGGGTTTGGCCGGAGTGGGAGTTTTAGTTTAACCTTTACTCAGGGCTGTTTTCTCTGATGTAGAGATGGATAGCTTACGATAGGTTGAATATGACGTGTTCATTGTTTTTTTTTTTTTTTTTGGCCGAAAAGCTCGTGATTGGGTTTTATTTACTCAGTGGAGTTGTGAGTTGTGGCGAGTATAGCTTGTAGTTTGAGCTATGTTTTTATTTGCCTCACAGGTTTTGGTCAGTTTCTATTTGCCATCATATGTTACAGATTGGATTAAGATGCGGATTAAGTATCTTTTTTGAGGATGAAGTCGCTCAGAAAAGACCTGCTGATTGTTTCACCGTTTTCTCTTTTGTCCTCTTATTGGTGGTTTCCTGCTTAGGAAGTGGTGGAATATCTTGAGACTCGTCTCGATGTCTTGATATTTTATGAGATGCTCCTTGATTTGTTCAATAGCTTGGTCTTGCTTGGTCTTGAAATTGGCCTGGTTTGTTTCCCTCAATTGTTGAAGGCTTTGCAGCATCAGCTTTATGAGTGTGATGGCAATAAAGCTTTATGAGTGATTGTCAGTTTTACCAATCAAGACTTTTAGTAAGTACTGGAAACCGTAGTGTAATGGGATTGACTGCCAAATACTGGATGTGGATGTGGAGTTCTTAACAATTGTGTTTCTTGAGATGATTGGGCAGTAATTGACCCAGCATGAGCTCGATCATGGTTATTTCTTTGTTGAGCCGTGCAGTGTTTGTCGGCTGTACCTGTTCATCATTCATTCATTCATTCATTCATTCATTCATGCATTCATACAAAACATTTTATTGCTGATTATTATGTGCATCACACTTTGTGATACATCTTAATTGAGTACCGGTCAGCCACTGCCAGCTGCTGGCTGTCTGCTGTGAATGTGATGCCATAGGGATCGTACAGACCCTGGGCCACACAGCTGACAAACTGACCAGTACAGTTATAGTGGTGTATGTGACTGGTCTTGACGTACCCCGTGTCTGTTGCAATGTAGATACCTGAGCTTTTGCTGCAAACACCCTTGCAGTATTTCACTTGTTTTCCGTCGATGGTTGGCCGGATTGTGTTTACAGTCACAGCGCTGCCATTAGAAACCTCCACTATCTCCACTAGTCCCTGCTCCCAATCACTGATCACAAGCCAACCATTGCTCAGTACAGCCAAGAAGCCAGGTCGTATCTTTACTGGCATGGTATGTAGAATATCACCATCCCTGGGATCGAGCTCAATCAATTCCTTTTTCTTGAGACCCGCTATGATGTTACCATTTGGCATGATTGCTACGCTTAACAGGCTATTGTCTGCGTTGCCAATCTCCGGCACGACGTGGAAGTCACACTTGTGCGTAGTGTCTTTATGGTAAACCATCATCTTGTCGGAATGAGCACACACCCACTGATTCGATACAACAACGACGTCATCTGGAAAACAAAACAAAATTGAATGAAATGATCAGATAACTGAAAGTATTTCCACTAAACTATTTTGAAAAAAAAATCATATAATATAATTATATGAAATGAACAATGAGTCTATGAATAAATAACAATAAAGAGAAACTGAGTAAGGAAACATTTTAAATTAATCAACAAATAATATAAATAATCCAAATAAATATAAATAACAAATAATAAATTATTAAAACAACCACATGCTGCCACCACGCCACCATAACTACTGTAGTAGTTAATGGGAGACACCACACGAATGATTCATGGCCAAATGCAAGACTTATCAAACAAGATGACCACTTGAATGAGATATAAACACACACTAAAAAGATGGATGCACCCGTGGGATAAACTGGGCATATGGTGTGCTATCATCTTTCTTTGAGAACACATCCCCAAACTTTAATAAAAACGGCCATGTCACCATGAAGTGATGGCGCACCTCCAACAGTATGCTACTGCCACAATTTGTGTATGCAGCACTCCGTTCCTCAGGAGGGTGATTTATGAGATGTGGATGATGGAGACGGTTTTATGGCTGTGCGTGTGCAGTGGGGTGTGACTAGATGCTTGTGCACCGGAGTGTGCCGGATGTAGGATGCTGGATGCGCTGAGGTGTTGTTGGTTGCATGCTGCTGGTTGCTGGTGTGCTGAGCTGTGTTGGATGCATGCTGCTTGATGAGTTGTGCCCAGATGTCTTTGATGTGGAATCCGATGTCTTGAGTGACTGTGTTGTTTCAGTAAATTTCGATGGCTTCTCTGATGTGTCTTGGGTGCCAGTGGGTGACTGGAGCGATGATGCGGGCTTGGTCCTAATGGATGCGATGATCTTGCTCGCGTTAGTGCTTAATGATGGTTGACTTGTCGATTTCTCCTTTCCTGCCATGTGCTTGATGTTCCTTGATTCTTGTCTTGAGGTCACGTCCTGTCTCTCCGATGTAAACATTGCCGCATTCACATGGAATACTGTAGCCTCCTGCCATGGTATTCAGGTCTTGTTTGTCCTTGTGTGTCTTTAGTTGAGCTTGTATTTTGTGTGGAGCTGTGTGATAGACCTTGATGTTGGCTTGGCTGAAGACTCGTAGCTTGTGGGAGATGTGGCTGATGTAGGATAGGGTGACCACACTACAAAAGTGTTGGTGCTGATGTTCTTGTAGCCGTTGAACTTGAGGGATGTCTTAATGTGATGGAGCTCTTGCTTGAGATGGGCTTGGGTCGCAGGTGTTGTAAGCTCGGCGGAGGAGGGTGTTGCTGACTGCTGACTTGAAGCGTGGGTGGTGGAAGGATGTATTGTGTAGGTATCAGTCGGTGTGCGTTGGCTTGCAGTGAATTGTGTGGGAGATCGATGGAGCCATCCTCTTCCCAGGTGACTTGGACATCGAGGAAGGCTAAGGTGTTGTTCTGCTCTTGTTCCATGGTGAACTCGGGCAGTTTTGGGCGCTACAGTGACTAAAAGTTAAAATAAAATATGCAGGCCTGCACCAGAAATGGGTGCTAATACATGTACCGTTGAAAAGTGTTATTTAGCTAAATCATATTTTTGTTGTGTGATTTATATTTTGCATACATTTTGCTTTCACAATTTAAGTCTTTACAATTTGCAATAATTAGGTTTTGCCCTTCACCGACATATAACCACTGTCTACTCGGTGTGTTACACCCGAGTGACAGTTAAACAACCTCACGTGCTTGGTGGTCGAGTGGTAAGACGTCTGCTCAACAAAGCAGAAGGTTGTGGGTTCGATTCCCACCCGAGTGCTTTTGCTGACTTTCACTCAGGTTGAACACACTGAGTATACAGTGTTTGTATGTCGATGAAGGACAAAACCTAATATTGATGCAAATTCTATCTTATGAATAGTCTTTGCTACTTGATATGAACACTCTCTGATAGAAACGGTACATGACACTCATTTGAAAATGCTCTTTACAGGCCTGGCATATCTTTTAAAAGTAAAGGCCTCATTGGCCTACATGTAGGTTAAAAGTAACATGGCTTGACAGGATCATTTGCAAGTACTCAAAAATCTGCCTTTTGATGAGTTGTGCCCAGATGTCTTTGATGTGGAATCCGATGTCTTGAGTGACTGTGTTGTTTCAGTAAATTTTGATGGCTTCTCTGATGCGTCTTGGGTGCCAGTGAGTGACTGCAGCGATGATGCGGGCTTGGTCCCAATGGATGCGATGATCTTGCTCGTGTGAGTGCTTGATGATGGCTGACTTGTCGATTTCTCCTTTTCTGCCGTGTGCTTGATGCTCCTTGATTTTGGTCTTGAGTTCACGTCTTTTTTCTCCGATGTAAACATTGCCGCATTTACATGGTATACTGTAGCCTCCTGCCATGGTATTCAGGTCTTGTTTGTCCTTGTGTGTCTGTAGTTGAGCTTGTATCTTGTGTGGAGCTGTGTGATAGACCTTGATGTTGGCTTGGCTGAAGACTCGTAGCTTGTGGGAGATGTGGCTGATGTAGGGTAGGGTGACCACACTACAAAAGTGTCGGTGCTGATGTTCTTGTAGCCGTTGAACTTGAGGGATGTCTTAATGTGATGGAGCTCTTGCTTGAGATGGGCTTGGGTCGCAGGTGTTGTAGGCTTGGCGGAGGAGGGTGTTGCTGACTGCTGACTTGAAGCGTGGGTGGTGGAAGGATGTCTTGTGTAGGTATTAGTCGGTGTGCGTTGGCTTGCAGTGAATTGTGTGGGAGATCGATGGAGCCATCCTTTTCCCGGGTGACTTGGACATCGAGGAAGGCTAAGGTGTTGTTCTGCTCTTGTTCCATTGTGAACTCAATGAGGGGGGTGTTGCTGGTTTATGTGGTCAAGAAAGGTGTGGAGTTGTTCTGTGCCATGCGGCCACACTAAGAAAGAGTTGTCCACTTAGTGTAGCTGTACGTCTTGTTTTAAGTCTGCAGCCTCAATGGTGATGCTCTCAAACTCTTCCAAGAACTCATCACTCACATCTCATCACTCACCCCCTGAGGACGGACAGAGCACACTGTCCGAAATGTCGAGTTATACACTCAACCAACCGGTTCTTTTCAGAACCACACTTCTTCCAAGAAGAGATTTCTTTCCACATGGTGTTACCCAAAAATTGCTCTATTTTATCTCATTCGCCATGCAAAGCTTCAAGTCATATACAACTCTAATGTGTCGGAATCAATATTCTGTACTCACTAGCTGAACTTTGCAAATGGATTTGAAAATTTCATTGGAATAATACCTTTGGCAATGAAGGGTTAAAGTAACTGCAAAAAAAAAAAATTAAATTAAACATTAATGCCACCATACTCTGTGTGCCTCAGTGTTTCATCAAAATGTAATTTGGAAACTGTTCTCTATTAATTTCATTTAAACACGATATAGGCCTACTTTGAAACATAAAAATGGCAATCTATTATTCTTCTGACATATGGATGTTGTGCCAACTTTCTTACCAAAGATATTTTACTCTGTGTTTTCATGAATATCAAGAACTGTTAAAAATACCAGTAAAATGTGAATTTAATTCTTTTTAATAAGAAAGATCGGGAAATGTTTCAATAATATAGTACTCAAGTGATTTAGAACAGTTTTTACTCGTACACATATGTTATTGATGATTCATAGCATGTGTCCCGACGGCCCGATATGGTAATAATTATAGTCCTTTCGTACTTTGTCAACTCTATTATGTCTGAATCAATACTCATCAGCTTAACTTTGAAATTTTGAGTTGGATGTGAATATTTCATGGGAATAATACTGAAGGCAATGATGAAGGATTAACGCTACTGCCAACATTGATTAATTAAAAACAATTTGCCTCTTTGAAAATATATTAAAAATGGCATTTTACTGTATTAGAGTAATGGTATACAGAACAGGTCTTAATATATACATGTAGGATACTTGGGGTTTGCTTTCTCTGACAATCAAATTGCTTGAGTCAACAAATTCAAATCAATGTTGACTCCAATGAAACTTCTGCATTGTGCCACATTGAATGTCAGTTGGAAGACCACCTTACCACTGGCCAGTTGTTTGGTGGTTAGCTATGCTATTTTATAAGGGCACACTAATCAGTATTCACAGCCTTTTACAATCCCACACGGACAAGCAGGACCTGAAGTGCAGACTTGGAGAATCTGCTGCGAATGTGGTGAAGTGCAAGACATCACCTACGAGACTCGGTGAATAAAGATCCCTGTTTTGGCCCATCCTCACTGGACAGTCCGATGGGTCACCTATACCCAAGGACTCGGCACCCATAGCAATGTTTCCCCACTTTAGCAAGCCTACGGGTCTTCTATACCCATGGCATCTTACTCCTGTGCTGGACCCAGAGACAATAGACCTGCTTCATTTACCTTCACTGGAGGAGCATGATTGACTGTACTCTGTGAGGAGCATCTCCATAGCCAAGGAGTCAGGAGTCATCCAGCCCTCAAGGATAGCCCCAGCTTCTCTCGTCTCATTAGCATCTCCTGTCACTGATGATGCACAGAATGAAGACCATGGAGTCATGGAAAACATGAGCTTGTCCCAGTTGCTGGTTTCACTTTAAAGGTAAGACTGTGCCACACTTTTTAATCATTGTGAAGAGAAAATATCTCTGAAGAGAAATGCGTTATCTCCTTGGTGAAAACTAAATAACACAGCAATTGTTGGCCTCTACTTTTGAATCCCCTCATGCAAAGTTGTTCTTGTCATGTGGATTAATTGTCTTTGTGACTTGACACATTGCAAATCATAATACGCATCTAGTCAATACCTAAGTTGGTTCATTTTCATGTCAACTAAGTTTGCATGTCTTTAAACCATACAAACACGGGTTCTATTCCATCATAACAGTCTGGAGGCTGGCTGCCCTTATATGCTGTACCTCTTTCCTGTTTGAGTAAATCTTTCACCTAGAGCTTGGTCTTCTATGATTCACTCAGGCCACTTTTTTTCCCCTGTGTCCCTTTTTGTTGCCTTGATGAATTTGCTCTGCTAGTGTGTCATTATGTAGGTTGTTTTGCCTGACAAAATGACCACATATTGCAATATGACCGAATATGGCAATTAATTTCTCAAGGGTGTTACTGTTGCTGTATTGCATATGCTCAAATAAATATCACTTTCAAACAAATGTTTGATGTAAAGTGTAAAATCTCTTTAAAATGCTAACTTGACACAAATTATGCCTTCTCTTAATGACCAAATCTTGGTCGGCAACAGGATTTTCTGTGAAGCTTTGGACAAGCGTTATCAGATTTTATTTCTCTCCTCTTTACAACTGCAACTTCTCAGAGAATTCTATGAAACCTATTGCAAGAATGAAAAAAGAAAATAGTTAATAATTTAACCATGTTTTTAACAAAATTATGTGTAACATGGTGCACAACTTCTAAACAAAAAGAAACAAAAATTTAATACCACTTGATAAAAGAAGTCATTATTGGAAGTCCCCCCCCCCCAGGCCCCTTTCATGTGAAACACCTCATAGTTAGGTTTGAATGATGAAGATCTGATTTCCTATTAGCGAGAACTTTTTTATTGTTTAAGCTGCAATAAGAAATGTTTGTTGTGCGGTGTATGAACATATGAAGAGTATATTTCCCAAATGCGATATATGTACGCCACTGTCTTCCCTTTGAGAATCCTACTCTCCCCTGGCTGCCAAAAAGCATTTCAACAGCTATTATAGGGTGTCCCTCCAAAAACGCATCAGTTTCAAAAACTGTAATTATGAACAATCAAGAAAATTTGATGATATAAACTTTGGTAGTGTATAGTGCACTTGACCATAAGCTTTGATTGGATACCAATTGCAATTTATGTTCTTTCATGTTGGCTGAGCAATCTTTTTTTTTTTTCTGATGTACGATAAAATGACAATTGCCACATTTGGACATGTGGAAGGATTTGGAGAATAGGCAAAAAGACTTCTAAATAACTATTGATATGATTGATCTGAAATTTTTAAAGAGTGATAAAAGTTAAGATTCAATCGATTTTTTGTTTCTGTTGGAAGCAGCTCATTGATTTTGATGTTAGATGTGAAATCCAGATAACCAATGCTTCTAAAGTGCAGTAGTGGGCATTTACGACTACTTTAGTCAAACAATGAATGTTCAGGCATCTGGAAAAGGATCAACTTACAATTGGTGTCATATTGAAGCTAATGCCCAAGCGCATCTTGCAATACCAAATTTATCATGACAATATTACGTTTTCCTACAATCCCATTTTAGTTTCCTAAAATCACAACTGTTGCATTTTGTAGGGGGCACCCTGTTTACTTAAACTGAACTTCAGAACACAATAGAGCCAAAAAATTAAGTTTAGAAACAGCTGTTATACTGTTTTTATTCTTTTAAGTTTTGTAACTGAGCAAAGTTACCACCTGCTATTATCGTTTTGATTTTTAATTCTGTCATTCAATATAATTACCCCATCAGCATCTGGGTCTGTATTGTATTACAGTGTATTTATTCACTGAATAATAAATCTTAGGGTGCCTTCAAGTAGCTCACTGGGATCGACTCTGTTAGCTTGAACAGCCGGACTAATCGAACATTCAACCAAGGGCCATCACGATCCTCACGTGATATCTGTACAAAATGCCCATTTCAGACTGGGTCTTAACTTTGAGATTTACTGCTTTGCAGTAAGTTGAAAAAGTAAAAAAAGTTTGGCTGGAATTACAGCCTCTAAAGTTGAAATTAACTAAATAAATAATGACCTTTTTACTTGAAATAAGTTGATTTTTGGGTCCGCTCAAGATTTTCGCTGTCCAGCCGCCAAATTTGTTCGTTTCTTGAAATGAACAAACAACACATGTATGCATGTGACCTGTTCCCACCACTGAGACATAGATCCGGGTGAGCTACATGCACATTGTACTCGAATGTACCCTAAGAGTGCTAGGGCAGTTTTGGTGCTACAGTGAGTAACAGGCAGGGCAGTTTTGGGCGTTATAGTGACTAAAAGTTAAAATAAAATATGCAGGCCTGCACCAGTGATGGGTGCTAATACGTGTACCTTTGAAAAGTGTCATTTGAACAGCTAAATTATATTTTTGTTGTGTGATTTATGGCTTGCATACATTTTGCTTGCACAATGTAGGCCTAAGTCTCTACAATCTGCAATAATTAGGTTTTGCCCTTCACCGACATATAACCACTGTCTACTCGGTGTGTTACCCCCGAGTGAAAGTTAAACAATCTCTCGTGCTCGGTGGTCGAGTGGTAAGACGTCTGCTCAACAAAGTAGAAGGTTGTGGGTTCGATTCCCACCCGAGTGCTTTTGCTGACTTTCACTCGGGTTGAACACACTGAGTATACAGTGTTTATACGTCGATGAAGGGCAAAACCTAATATTGATCCAAATTCCATCTTATGAATAGTCTTTACTACTTGATATGAACACTCCCCGATAGAAATGATACATGACACTCATTTGAAAATCCTCTGTACAGGCCTGGCATATCTTTTAAAAGTAAAGGCCTCATTGGCCTACATGTAGGTTGGAAGTAACATGGCTTGATAGGATCATTTGCAAGTACTCAAAAATTTGCCTTATGAAATAACCTGTTAAATAAAGGCACACATTTTGTTCATGATCTTTAAAAGATGTGACACTTGAGCTGAAAAGTCAGCTATTTTATTTGCATTTCTGTTATTGCAAATGATATATTGGCCTTTCAAGATAGCTTTTGCTATTGATTTAAATTTCTGTTGAAAAGCACTGATTATACAGTGCCCGTAATTATAATAAATAATGAATGTTTGTGAGTGCAATGGTAAGAATAATTTCATGAGGTGACAGATGAAATGTTCCATTACACGAGGCGAAGCTGAGTTGAATGGAACATTTCATCTGTCACCGAATAAAATTATTCTTTCCATTGCACGAACGTGAAACATTCATTATTTGTATAATATAAATTATCCTGATGCAAATTCCATCAAAAGTCAAATACTGACAAAGTGTAATTTTTCTAATGATGAATGGAAAGAGAGCCCACATGTTTGCAATTGTAGTGGCTTGGTGTAAGAGTATGGTCTGGTACTTGTAACAGCCCTTGGGTATGTTGCAGTTAGAAGTGGATTGCACCAGAATTCCTGGTGTCAGTTTTACAGGACAAAAAGTAATGACAAAACTCTTCAATGTAAAGTATGCTATAAACATAGTCTGCTTTTACAAGTATGTCTAAAAATAGGGAAATTGTTCAAACTACATGTATATGGTCACCAGTTATATAGCTCAGCATGTCATTGTCATATGGTGTATTTACTCATGTGGGGCATTTATTGCTCAAGATGCATGGCACTCAAATACAAAGCTGAAGGTACCATGGAGCACTTGGTCTTGTAAAACACCATGCCCCACACCACAGGAGTCTTACAATATTGATCCGATTTCGTACCAGAGGCCATCTGCCCATTCACTGCTTGTACACGTTATACCCTGATCAAAGCAGGGTACATGTACACTGAAAATAAAAGTGAGATAGCATTGGCACGCAAGTCTTATTAAAGAGGGTGACCTCCTTGGTGTGTGCAAGATACAATTATTACACATTATTGATGTGCAATGCCATTTCTGTATTTATTAGCAAGATGGCTTTTGTGCCAATTGTAAGCCACATCTTCCTGCATCTTGGTGCCAAGACATGATATGACTGTGCATTTATTTTGGTGTAAAGTAAAAACTTTACCTGGGTTAAAGCCAAATTTATCAGATTTATAAATAAATGCAAATGTGAACATGTATGATCTGGCAAGGATTCTAAAGAGTAATTTAATAAGCAGTGTATGCAGCTGTGTCATTGCAATTGCTTCTTCAGGGAGTTTGGACCCTTCCCGTGCTGATCCCCAGGTCCAACTGACTCAGTCGCATAATAAAGGGTCTCGATCTCAGGGTGACAAGTTTACAGTGCAGTGGAAATGATCATAGGTCAACTTTGCGCCATCACTGATCAACACGAGGCACTGATGCATGGTGGAATATTTGTCTCCAAAGAAACACGGCAGAGCTCTTCACGTACTGTTTAAGTTAGCAGGGAAATGACAGTGACAGCTCATCAGATCCTGGTCCACTTTTACCAGTATTATGCAGCAGAACACCTGCAGTATTAGAAATCCAGGATAAGCCTTACTGGATGATATGCAAGAAACTTGGCATAAACACCTGCAGACTCAACTAGGCCTGAAATGATTGCAAGTAGTACAAGCTGGCCCTTGCTTACAGCTAAATGGGTAACTGTACATACGCCTAGTGAGATGGTTGTTTTTCTCTGAGCTGTCACATCGGTAATTCTGCCGAAACCCACTAACGGTGAAACAGATAAGCATCTACATGTAGTTGGGCTGTTAAGATGTCTGTATCCTTGGATACTACAAAGCCAGAGATGATGTAAATCGGAGCTGTGCTTGCACATCAGAGATTCTGCCATTGCAGTGGCTCAATAGAAACTGTACATAGACTTGTTTTCCTGAGCTGTAGAGATGTTGCAGAGACTCTGCTTAAAGCTGGAAACTTTGCAGCAGAACATGGATGAATACCTGCATGCATGTCGATGATTTTGTTCTGATAATGTTTTCTGAGCTCGTTTGCATGGAAGTGACTCGGCTCATTATCCTCAAGTATTGCAGCGGGACATCTGATACAGCAGCTTTGTGTATGTCCTGGGTTAGTTTGAGCTGTGGGTCACTCTGCAGTAATCCACCGAACCTGAAACTTTGCAGCAGGACTTGGCATAGATGATCAAGGATTCAGCTCTGATAGTGATATTTTCTGATGAGCTCTTCAGCAGTACAGAGACTCGGCTGGATCGAGACCCTTAAACAATGCAGTGAAACTTGGCATAAAGGGAGATGCTTGTAATCAGCATAGATTTAAAAAGAGGAGGTGCCTGATCCTTGGAATAACCCAACATCAGGGTGACAGTGGGGTTTCAGTATCTGGCTGTCGGTGAAGGCGTAATCCATACTGTCGTTTGAGACTGAAGTATCACATGATATGCATAATTCATCCGTTCTTTTATTTAAATGAAAAATTTAGATTCTTGAAAGTGACAGTTTAATATCTGATCCAGCAACATTTAAATGTATTGCTGTTTATACTTTATGAAACAAAGCATTTAAAAGCTGTTATAATTTTACTAACGGTATATTTTTGTGGTCACTTTTCATTGTGATGAATTCTTTGTAATTAATACTTTATTACGCAGTACAGACTTTTGATGGAAATTGCGTCAGGTTGGTGTAATTTTAATGTAAGGTTTTCACAATGACATGATTTCTCAATTTTAACCCTCCTGCTGTTTCAACGGTCACAGACAGTAAAAAAATAATCCTCTTCCTCTGCCATGCTTTTTACACAAGCTAGTCACCAACAGTCAGATCATATTTCAAGCAAGCTAGCATGTGACTAGTCAAATTCAGTCATCAGGCAACAGCAGGCAGGAAGTAGGCATAGCTGTCTTATCAATTATCTACAGTCAAAGCATAGCTGTATCAAGTTACATAAACAGTCATAGCCAGTCAATCCTGCTTTATGTGGGCTGGGAGCTCTAAACTGTTGAAAACAGTCACTTGTGAGAATTAGATTGAAAGGACAACTTTAAACAGAATGTATGTTTGCATAGGAGGGTTAAATGTTGGGTTTTACCAGAAGGGAAAGCCCCTGGCAGTATTTGATGGTGACATAAAACAACAGTCTTTTTAAGAGCTTTTAAGATGGTTCAGACATCCCCCCCCCCGCCACAAAAAGCTATGCTACTGATTGCATTCATACATGTACATTGTACACTACTTTGTGTTTGCTAATTAATTAATTAGTTTAATTCACTTGTGCCTGCCAACCTACATGTACCTGAGATTCATATTTAACAACTGATCTCGTCTTTTTTTTTCAAAATATTTTGTGCTAAATATTCCTTTCAGTTTTAGTGGCAAACACAAGCAGAGGTGCTGGTTTGTTGTATAGCCCAGCCATAAAGCCAAGGCCACTAAAATGTGTGGGCTACAAACCATCTAGGAAGCACACAGAAAGACATTAAGTCATTGCGATTTTTTTGTATTTAAACTGCAAACACTTTTGTTGGCTCATGAAATTGAAGATGAAAGTTCATCATGCCAATCTGGTTTGTGTTGCCTGTGAATGTGCTTTCCACAAATTATGATGCCATTTTCCTACAACTTTTTTGTGTGGTATGTGGAAATAAGGAATAGGTGCCCAATCCTCGGAATAACCCAACATCAGGGTGGCACTGGGGGTATCTCCAGCTGTCGGTGAAGGCGTCAATAACCCATACTTCAGTTAAGAAGCCCTGTGTTACATAGTATGAATATTTTAACTCTTCATTAAACTCATGCTTTTCATCTGTTGCTTATTAAAGCTATACATGTACTATATAAAGTTAAAGTTAGTTTTCTACAATCTAGCATTTTATAAGTGTGAATGGGGTTTACATGTACATCCATTGGAAGGATTAGCCTTCATTACTTAAAGAATTAATTACCCAACCCTTTCATAGGCAATGTAGTGTCCAAAACTGCCATGCCTAATCACTGTAGTGCCCAAGTTTTGGACACTACAGTGATTAGGCATGACAGTTTTGGACACTATAATCACTGTAGTATCCAAAACTGCCTGCCTAATCACTGTAGTGTCCAAAACTGCCATGCCTTATCACTGTAGTATCCCAAACTGCCATGCCTAATCACTGTAATGTCCAAAACTGCCATGCTTAATCACTGTAGTGCCCAAGTTTTGGACACTACAGTGATTAGACATGGCAGTTTTGGACACTATAATCACTGTAGTGTCCAAAACTGCCATGCCTAATCACTGTAGCGCCTGAAGTGCCTGTGCACTCCATGGTTTTATTGATAAATTTTCATTAATTACAAAATACACAATGTAGTACAAGTGCTGATGGAATCAGTGAACATTTATTTAAAAATATGACCAGGAAGGAATGCATAAAATAATGTCACTGTCTTTGATACAAAATAAGTCAGCTGATGCTGTGTCAGATCACTGTAAATTTTATCATTAGGTATTTGCCTTTTTAACAATGTCTTTTGGGGCCAATCAAATTTTCCTAATTATTATTTTGAGCTAATTATATTTGCATATAAACAGGAGGTCATGGGTTTACTCCCAGCTGAGCAAGCTTGTGATTTTTTCTTCCTACCGAGCTCTTAGAAAGCACTGGTGTACATGTACGTGTACATATACCCACAATGACAAACTATCAAAGTCATAAAACAGGTTTTCATCATTCAATCCATTACCTTTGAATTACCTTTCGTATGCGTTGAATATTGCCCTACAATTTTTAAGGTCGTTCGCGTAATAGGTACTAACGGATACTGAAGAAGTCTAAAATTATTTCATTTTCTGTCGTTTATAATGAACGATTCCATGGCAAACTGTAAGTGTACTCTTGGCCAAAGAAATCTTGTCTACTTGACCACCATGAAAGATTATAGAGACACCCTTCTTGATATTCTTGGCTGGTTCATATTCTGATTCCGAGGAAGTGCAGTTGAACCCTTTATTATATCTTTCACCTTGCCTCTTGTATTTTCTTTGCTGTCCTTAACTTCAACACATTTGCAAACGTCTTGAGAAAAGCCTCCGATTCAGAATCTTGACAGAGTAAAACTGGCTTTTGATGATGCCCAGTTGCCTACAATCTTATGCATCTCATGTTATTTGAGAAGATAAGACTGCTCTTGCCGTTAAATCCTGGAATTAATAATGACAGGGCCAACACATGTATCCCCACGGGAAACAAAAGGTGACGCTGCACCACTAAGCCAACAATGCTGTGTTATTTTGATAAGTTTTCACCAATGTTTTGTTGTGTGCAGAATACTAATTTTTGGCTCTGCATTGCCAATTTCTTTTTTGCAGAACCTGAAAATATAATCCTTTGAAATAATTACTTTGTTGTATAGCAACTACATGTGTAGCCCTTTAAGCAGGGAAACTACCTTGTAATTTACAGCTCATGAGTTCTTGGTGCAGTTTACAACTGTACAATATATTTTGCTGACAAACACCAATGAGGAACAGAGTGATATGATACCATGTCACGTAGATACCCTGGATAACTGGAGAACTTGCAGATGGGGTGCAAGGAACTTGTCATAATTGCCTGTCGATACAGCTAGGTATAATATGACAGATTGATCTGGTTTGACTCTGCATGAAAACCACTGAATGAGTAGCACATCAATGGAGCTTGGTATGGTATACCTGCACGGTGGAGAAGGTGGGATTACTTAGCTGTGCAGGGATCTTTCATCTTGCCAAAGGAATCAAACTAATGGCAATGTACTTGGATTCATAATACACTGTAGCCATTTGTTTGATAGGATTTATTGTGGAGGAGAATGCAAATTTTAAAACCCTCGGGCCCCCCCCCCCCCCCCCACATACTGGAATTTTTTAGACCTGTTTCAAGAGGCCTTTTTTCATGAGTGACCCTTTTTAACATAGAGTGAACATCTTCAATTGAAAAGCACCACCAATCATCCGATAATGTCGGATGACATTATACTCTGACTTGAAATGAAGGACAAGGGAAACAAATCATTGTGTTTATGCCACAGCCACAGAGGAGTGTTTTATTCCGGATACCAGTGATAGGGCAAACCGGTTGAATTGTCAATTGTAATTGTCCAACCTGTAAACACTTTAGGCACTTCAATGCTTTGCATTCTTTGCCAAACGGCCAATGGTACCACATCAGGCACAGGTGCGTACCTGGCCTGACTGAGAAATCCAGGCATTGCGATCTCCTATTCTGATGACCAAAGGGATGTTCCATGTGATCCTCATTCTACACCGATGGGAATTTCCTTTGAAGACAGTGGGCTCATGCTGAAAGTTGCAGAAACGTCCCTCTATAAACCTGACCATATCAGGACAGAATTGAGTGGACCACATTGTCTTCCATATCTAAAGATGCATATTTCACCGTGACGACAGTGATGCCATCAAAGTTGGTCAGCTGACACCCGTTGAGAGCCTCTAATTTTGGAAAAGAGTCTTGAACTTGATGACTTGAACTTGACATCGAAATGGTTGCCAGGCAACTGCTGGGCAGCAGAAATTCCCACCTTGCGCAGTTTCTTGAACAGCTTAGTAAATTATGTCGAGAGAAAATACATACATTAGGGCCTATACAAAATTAATTAAATAAAAATGATCTGAAAAGTTTGTAAATTATTGTAAAAGCAAACATGAAAGCCCCAATATTGAATAGATTTTTAAAAAATCATTAACTGTAACTGTACAGTTTGAGTACATGTACATTTTGTATTTACAAAGTGTGTGCAACTTGAAGAATTTACCAAGATTTGCAGGAATCTTGCAAAATTAAATATACAAAATTCCAAGTCATACTCAGACAATCAGTGAAAAACACGAAGCAGATCACTAAATAGTTTGAAATTGTACTTAGTCCATAGGTACGGACTGCTGACTTTAAATCTGAAGGTTGCATGTTCGATGCCGGGGGGGGGGGGGGGATTTTAGATTTTAAAATTGTATTACTTTTTGGGTCAATCGAAACCTTATAGTTAATTTCGTAACCACTAAAAAGTGTGAAATTATGCTTAGTCCAATGGTACGGACTGCTGACCCTAAATCTGAAGGTTGCGGGTTCAAATCCAAGGTGAAAATTTTAGATTTTAAAATTGTATTTCTTTTTGGGTAAATTGAAACTTTATAGTTAATTTCGTAACCACTAAAAAATGTGAAATTATGCAATACTCCAATGGTACAGACTGCTGACTCAAAATCTGAAGGTTGTGGGTTTTCTTTTAGAAACCAGAAGTAAAGCCATCTACCAATATTTGTGCATCTTGTCGGGCTGGGTATGTGTTGAGAAAAGGGAGCATACTAGTTAAGTTTACCGGGGTTGGCAATAGTTGTTGGGTTGGCTGTGCCGCGTGCGGTGTGAGAACTGCCTCGGCAATTGTTGGCTGAGTGACCGAGGGACATACATGCGGAGCATTTGTGTGCAAATCGACACGCAAGTCGGAAACACTGACCGCGGTTGAAGTCGAAACAAATACCGAGGGACGGGGCTCGCTGGTTATACTGGGAGGAGCGACCGGCTCCGGCACTGGAATATCCAAAGCCTCGCTGCTGCATAGGCTTAGTGGAAAAGGGACGAAAATTAGTCTGGGTCGGGGCACCCACTAGCGTAAGCCACAATTCAGCATCAATACTGGCCCAAGAACGGGCAGGCATGCGGGCTTGTCGCAATCGGAATTGGATGTCATAATCACGCCAGCCAAAACCCACGCAACGAAAAGCGGCCGAGCGGATCGTATCCGCGTACTTCAGTAACTGACGAGCACGATCAGCTGTCGCATCAAATAAATGGACGCAAAAATTAGGAATGCAGAGGTCCACTGCTCGATGGACGTTATGCGAACATTTTGAGCAGCGTGAGGGCGAATTTGCCAAGCAGGTGACTCGTGCTTACCGACCATGAACACGCAGTCATTTTGAGTAATATTACTGCTACGGGCTGGCAGTAAGAGGGAACCGAAGTCGACGAACTCCCCGTTCCAAATCTAATTATCCTGGATTGTTTTAGGAACCCCCATCCCCAGCTCATCACAAACGCTAGTAAGCGCTGTGTAGTCAAGCAGGGCTGCGGCACTACACTAGCAGTACTAGTAGTAACTGTCATAGGAAGGGAAGTGACAGCCATTGAGTAAGTGGGACAACTGACGGAAATAACCTGAGGATTGGGGGCTGGGGAAATTGATACAGGCAACTGAACACTATTCTGAACACCGGACTCACCAAACCCCGGAGCTACAGGCGGTGCAGCTGGACTTGGCAGGCCTCCCTGGACCGGTGGCAGTCCATCTAAAGGTGCGGCAGGAACGGCATACATAGGAGCCGGCATCGGCGGAGCCTCAGAGACTGCAGCTCCCGAACGGCGTCGGCTGGGCCTTGAAGCAGAAGAAGACTCGAGGTCTTCCCTGTGGCCTCCTCGCTCCGGAAGCCTGGCCTGATGTAGCAGTAGCGTTCTTCTTGGATTTCGGCATAATCCGGCCCACACAAATATACAGACGAAATTAAAAAGGACTTATCCCACACAAAAAGCGAAGAACGAAACTAAAAATATTATTGAATTCTAAGATAAAAAGGCAACAAAACTGAAACGAGCTGAGAACTTCAAAAATTAAAAACTGCGAAAGTTAATCTTTGAAAATTAATTGATAAGATTCGAGAACGAAATACGCAACTATCCAGCAAAAACTGCTCTGATGAAATTATCTAGTGACCACACATGGCGTGAGAAAGGAGGTCTGTTCCGGATACTGCATACCAAAAACTGTCTAGGGGGCAATAAATTCTTTGAAGCCCTATGCCTGCCTCAGATGAATTATAGTTAATTTCGTAACCACTAAAATGTGTGAAATTATGCTTAGTCCAATGGTACGGACAGCTGACTCGAATCTGAAGGTTGCGGGTTCGAATCCAGGGTGGGAATTTTAGATTTTAAGATGTTTTACTTTTTGGGTAAATTAAACATTAAAGTTAATTTCGTAACCTTTAAAAAGTGTGAAATTATGCAATAGTCCAATGGTACGGACTGCTGACTTTACATCTGAAGGTTGCGGGTTCCAATCCAGGGGGGGAAGTTTAGATTTTTTGGGTAAATTTAAACTTCATAGTTAATTCAGTAACCACTAAAAAGTGTGAAATTATAGTGTGCCTGCCTCCAATAAAAATAAGTCAATCGAAACACGTTCTCATACCGGCATGTTCTTTATTCACTTTCACTTATAGTTAATTTTGTAACCACTAAAAGTGTCAAATTATGCTTAGTCCAATGGTACGGACTGCTGACTTTACATCTGAAGGTTGTGGGTTCAAATCCATGAGGGAAATTTAGATTTAAAATTTTATTTCTTTTTGGGTAAATTGAAACTTTATAGTTAATTTCGTAAACACTAAAAAGTGAGAAATTATGCATAGTCCAATGGTATGGACTGCTGACTTTCAATCTGAAGGTTGCGGGTTCAAATCCAGGGTGTAAATTTTAGATTTTAAAATTGTATGTCTTTTGGGTAAATTGAAACATTATAGTTAATTTCGTAACCACTAAAAAGTGTGAAATTATGCTTAGTTCAATGGTACGGACTGCTGACTCTAAATCTGAAGGTTGTGGATTCAAATCCAGGGGGGGGGGGGAATTTGGATTTTAAAATTGTATTTCTTTTTGGGTAAATTGAAACTTTATTTTAATTCGTAACCACTAAAAAGTGTGAAATTATGCTTTACAATGGTATGGACTGCTGACTCTAAATCTGAAGGTTGCGGGTTCAAATCCAGGGTGGGAATTTTTTATTTAAAATTGTATTCATTTTGGGGTAAATTGAAACTTTATAGTTAATTTCGTAACCACTAAACAGTGTGAAATTATGCTAAGTCCAATGGTACGGACTGCTGACTCTAAATCTGAAGGTTGCGGGTTCAAATCCTGGGTGGAAATTTTAGATTTTAAAATTTTATTGTTTTGGGTAAATTGAAACTTTATAGTTAATTTCGTAACCACTAAACAGTGTGAAATTATGCTTAGTCCAATGGTACGGACTGCTGACTCTAAATCTGAAGGTTGTGGGTTCAAGTCCAGGGTGGAAATTTTAGATTTTCAACTGTTATTTCTTTTTGGGTAAATTGAAACTTAATCATGTTGATAGTTAATTTAGTAACCGCTAAAAAGTGTGAAATTATGCTAAGTCCAATGGTACGGACTGCTGACTCTAAATCTGAAGGTTGCGGGTTCAAATCCTGGGTGGAAATTTAGATTTTAAAATTTTATTTCTTTTTGGGTAAATTGAAACTTTATAGTTAATTGGTAACCACTAAAAAGTGTGAATTATGCTTTGTCCAATGGTACAGACTGCTGACTCTAAATCTGAAGGTTGCGGGTTCAAATCCAGGGTGGAAATTTTAGATTTTAAAATTCTTTGTCTTTTTGTGTAAATTGAAACTTTATAGTTAATTTCGTAACCACTAAAAAGTGTGAATCATGCTTAGTCCAATGGTATGGACTGCTGCCTCAAATCTGAAGGTTGTGGGTTCGAATCCAGTGTGGAAATTTTAGATTTTAAAATTTTATTTCCTTTTGGGTAAATTGAAACTTTATAGTTAATTTCGTAACCGCTAAAAAGTGTGAAATTATGCTAAGTCCAGTGGTACGGACTGCTGACCCAATCTGAAGGTTGCGGGTTCAAATCCAGGATGGAAATTATAGATTTTAAAATGTTATTTCTTTTTAGGTAAATTGAAACTTTATTGTTAATTTGTAACCACTAAAAAATGTGAAATCATGCTTAGTCCAATGGTACGGACTGCCGACTCTAAATCTGAAGGTTGCGGGTTCAAATCCAGGTTGGAAATTTTAGATTTTAAAATTCTATGTCTTTTTGGGTAAATTGAAACTTTATAGTTAATTTTTAACCACTAAAAAGTGTGAAATTATGCTAAGTCCAACGGTACGGACTGCTGACTCTAAATCTGAAGGTTGCTGGTTCAAATCCATAGTGGAAATTTTAGATTTTAAAATTTTATTTCTTTTTGGGTAAATTGAAACTTCATAGTTAATTTCGTAACCACTAAGTGTCAAATAGGCTTAGTCCAATGGTATAGACTGCTGACTCGAATCTGAAGGTTGTGGGTTCAAATCCAGGGTGGAAATTTTAGATTTTAAAATTTTATTTCTTTTTGGGTAAAATGAAACTTTATAGTTAATTGCGTAACCACTTAAAAGTGTGAAATTATGCTTAGTCCAACGGTACGGACTGCTGACTCTAAATCTGAAGGTTGTGGGTTCAAATCCAGGGTGTAAATTTTAGATTTTAAAATGTTATTTCTTTTTGGATAAATTTAAACTTATAGTTAATTTGTAACCACTAAAAAGTGTGAAATTATGCTTAGTCCAATGGGACGGACTGCTGACTCTAAATCTTAAGGTTGCGGGTTCAAATCCAGGTTGGAATTTTAGATTTTAAAATTGTATTTCTTTTGGGGTAATTGAAACTTTATAGTTAATTTTTAACCACTAAAAAGTGTGAAATTATGCTTAGTCCAATGGTATGGACTGCTGACTCTAAATCTGAAGGTTGCGGGTTCAAATCCAGGTTGGAAATTTTAGATTTTAAAATTTTATTTCTTTTTGGGGTAAATTTAAACTTCATAGTTAATTTCGTAACCACTAAAAAGTGTGAAATTATGCTTAGTCCAATGGTATAGACTGCTGACTCGAAATCTGAAGGTTGTGGGTTCAAATCCAGGGTGGAAATTTTAGATTTTAAAATTCTTTGTCTTTTTGGGTAAATTGAAACTTTATAGTTAATTTCGTAACCACTAAAAAGTGTGAATTATGCTTAGTCCAATGGTATGGACTGCTGCCTCAAAATCTGAAGGTTGTGGGTTCAAATCCAGTGTGGAAATTTTAGATTTTAAAATTTTATTTCTTTTTGGTAAATTGAAACTTTATAGTTAATTTCGTAACCGCTAAAAAGTGTGAAATTATGCTAGTCCAGTGGTACGGACTGCTGACTCATATCTGAAGGTTGCGGGTTCAAATCCAGGATGGAAATTTTAGATTTTAAAATGTTATTTCTTTTTAGGTAATTGAAACTTTATAGTTAATTTGTAACCACTAAAAACTGTGAAATCATGCTTAGTCCAATGGTACGGACTGCCGACTCTAAATCTGAAGGTTGCGGGTTCAAATCCAGGTTGGAAATTTTAGATTTTAAAATTCTATGTCTTTTTGGGTAAATTGAAACTTTATAGTTAATTTTTAACCACTAAAAAGTGTGAAATTATGCTTAGTCCAACGGTACGGACTGCTGACTCAATCTGAAGGTTGCTGGGTTCAAATCCATAGGGAAATTTTAGATTTTAAAATTTATTTCTTTTTGGGTAAATTGAAACTTCATAGTTAATTTCGTAACCACTAAGTGTGAAATAAGGCTTAGTCCAATGGTAGACTGCTGACTCGAAATCTGAAGGTTGTGGGTTCAAATCCAGGGTGGAAATTTTAGATTTTAAAATTTTATTTCTTTTTGGGTAAAATGAAACTTTATAGTTAATTGCGTAACCACTAAAAGTGTGAAATTATGCTTAGTCCAACGGTACGGACTGCTGACTCTAAATCTGAAGGTTGTGGGTTCAAATCCAGGGTGTAAATTTAGATTTTAAATGTTTTATTTCTTTTGGATAAATTAAACTTTATAGTTAATTTGTAACCACTAAAAGTGTGAAATTATGCTTAGTCCAATGGACGGACTGCTGACTCTAAATCTGAAGGTTGCGGGTTCAAATCCAGGTTGGAAATTTTAGATTTTAAAATTTTATTTCTTTTTGGGTAAATTGAAACTTTATAGTTAATTTTTAACCACTAAAAAGTGTGAAATTATGCTTAGTCCAACGGTATGGACTGCTGACTCTAAATCTGAAGGTTGTGGGTTCAAATCCAGGTTGGAAATTTTAGATTTTAAAATTTTATTTCTTTTGGGGTAAATTTAAACTTCATAGTTAATTTCGTAACCACTAAAAAGTGTGAAATTATGCTTAGTCCAATGGTATAGACTGCTGACTCGAAATCTGAAGGTTGTGGGTTCAAATCCAGGGTGGAAATTTTAGATTTTAAAATTTATTTCTTTTTGGGTAAATGAAACTTTATAGTTAATTGCGTAACCACTTAAAAGTGTGAAATTATGCTTAGTCCATGGTACGGACTGCTGACTCTAAATCTGAAGGTTGTGGGTTCAAATCCATGGTGGAATTTATTTTTAGATTTCAAAATTCTATGTTCTTTTGGGTAAATTGAAACTTTATAGTTAATTTGGTAACCACTAAAAAGTGTGAATCATGCTTAGTCGAATGGTACAGACTGCTGACTCTAAATCTGAAGGTTGCGGGTTCAAATCCAGGGTGGAAATTTTAGATTTTAAAATCTATGTCTTTTTGGGTAAATTGAAACTTTATAGTTAATTTCGTAACCACTAAAAGTGTGAATCATGCTTAGTCCAATGGTACGGACTGCTGACCTTAAAATCTGAAGGTTGTGGTTTCAACTCGTGGTGGAAATTTTAGATTTTAAAATTTTATTTCCTTTTGTAAATTGAAACTTTATAGTTATTTCGTAACCGCTAAAAGTGTGAAATTATGCTAAGTCCAGTGGTACGGACTGCTGACTCCATATCTGAAGGTTGCGGGTTCAAATCCAGGATGGAAATTATAGATTTAAATTTTATTTCTTTTTGGGTAAATGAAACTTTATTGTTAATTTGTAACCACTAAAACTGTGAAATCATGCTTAGTCCAACGGTACGGACTGCTGACTCTAAATCTGAAGGTTGCGGGTTCAAATCCATGGTGGAAATTATAGATTTTAAAATTGTATTTCTTTTTGGTAAATTGAAACTTTATAGTTAATTTGGTAACTACTAAAAAAGTGTGAATCATGCTTAGTCCAATGGTATGGACTGCTGACTCTAAATCTGAAGGTTGTGGGTTCAAATCCAGGGTGGAGATTTTAGATTTAAATTCTTTGTCTTTTTGGGTAAATTGAAACTTTATAGTTAATTT